>NC_079400.1:6621273-6921273 GCF_029220125.1 Pseudoliparis swirei | reverse complement strand
AAGGAAAAGCAAAACATTCTCACATTAGACCTGGAGTCATCGAATGATTGGCTTTTTAGCTCAAAAAGTGACTTTCATCAATCATCAAAATAGTTCCTGAACACAGTTCTTTCCATCGACTAATCAATTAATCTCCTAATTGTTGCAGCTCTAGTTGACTCCTCGTCAATACAGAAAGGTTCCTTACGGATTATTGCACAATTTAGGGATAACAGATGGGTTTAATGTAGCATCTCTCAAAGATGATCTCTCTTTTGGGTCTCATGTGCTCGGCCTCATTGACAATGCCTCCTTTGAGCAGATGGCAGGTGAGTCTTGACGCATCTGAAAAGGAAGACATCTTGATCTCCGTCCAGCTGTTTCAGAGCTGCGGTGGCCCAGTCGAGTTTTAAACGCAGCCGATAGTAAACAAACACAATTATGCACAGCTTGAGTTTGTACATCTATCAATCCGGAGCCACAGCGGTGTCTCACTTTGCCTTCCCCGGCAGCCAGCAACAGCAGTGCTGGCCACGGATCAGATGTGTGTAGGCTGCAGGGAGCTGCTTGAACAGCCGTGGTCTGTGCACAGTGTTGACTGGGGCCTCCTCTGAAGGAGACGCACCTTCTCGGCATCTGTGAGGTCCCAGATCTGCGTGAGGCTGCGGGGCGTTTCCGGATCCTATCTTCCAAACAGGAAGCAATACAACGCTCACGCACTTAGTTTCTCATGTCCCTGGTGTTGTGCTCCCTGTTGCTATTCTGGCACCGCTTACAATCATATTTCATCGCTTCTGGGTTTTTTATACCATATTTCAATGTTTAAACCACCACAAACAAGCCCTCCCGATAATCATTACTTTGCTTCGCCTGGTTAAGTGCGGGTTAAAATCTCGCCACTCCGCATGGATCCATCCATCCATGCATTCTCATCGGGTCGCAGACCCAGCAGACCCAGCAGGTTGACCCAGACTTCCCTTTCACCCACAACATTTTCCAGCTGGGAGATATAATCCCTCAAGCGTGTCCTGGGTCTTCCCGGGGTATTCTCCGAGTTGGACGTGCCTGGAAAACCTCTAAAAAGGAGGCATTCAGGAGGCATCCGAATTAGATGCCCGAACCACCTCAGCTGACTCCTTTCGATGCGAAGGAGTCGCGGCTCGATTCCCAGCTCCCTTCTGATGTCCGAGCTCCGTACCCTATCTCTAAGGCTGTGCTCGGCCCCCTTACGGAGGAAACTCATTTTGGCTCGTTGTATCCGTGACCTTGTTCTTTCGGTCACGACTCAGAGTTTGTGATCATAGGTGAGGGTTGGAACGTAGACCGATCAGTAAATTAAGAGCTTTGCCTTTCGGCTCAGCTCCTTCTTCACCAAGACAGTCTGGTGCTGCACCTGTTTCACTGCTGCAGCCGCACCGATCCGCCTGTTGATCTGCATGGATATGTTTTCTTATTACGAAATAATTTAAGCACGATGCCAAAGCCAAAGGACAACTGCAGGGTTTGCATTCTGTAGCACTTGCCGCAAGCACAAACAAGCCTCCAATTGCAACATGCTGCAGCCTAATGTGCTCTGACAAGCTTCTCTTAACACAGGCAGGAAAATAACAGGTTGGATACAGATGCTGTTTGTATCAAAAGTACGACCGTATGACTCTTCCTTAATGCATAAATCATGAGACCCTCTGCGAGGCTGCCTGAAACCGTTTAATGCCGGCACATATCTGACAAGTTCTGGGTCAGATCAGACTCATCCCTAATTGTCGTGACTTTATTCCAATTAGTTCCTTCTCTGCCTATTTGAGGGGGAAAAGTGTACCTTCCAGTAGAGTGTAGTTAATGTGGCAGCAGCCTCGGAGAGCGCACGTCGCAGTGTGTAGTCTCGCAGCTCAAAGTTAGAATCGGAGTGTTTCTGTGACTTAGAGAGAGGTGGCAGAGAGATGGAGGGTGGGCGAGCTGCAGGATTTACTCCGGGCTGGCAATTTGAAGTTTATACCCAGCAAGCTGTTAGAAACTCCAGGTGTCTGTGTGTGTGTGTGTGTGTGTGTGTGTGTGTGTGTGCGCAGCTCGCAGGTCGCTCGTCTCCACTTGGCTGTGGATTTCATTAATCATCACATCTGTTCGTTTCGCACAGTGCACCCACGTTTAAATAACATGCACTTCACAAGCATTACAAAAGGCCTTATTACATCTGTGTATATATATATATATATATATGTAGAGATGGGGAAACAAACTAGAGGAGAACATCTTGGCAGTGTGTTAAACAGCAATTAAATGCAGGTTGAAAATAGCTACTGCAATTAACATCCTGTCTAGGTTTTTGCACCATTTAATTTAGAGACTTAGACACAGTATGAAAAACCTATCTCGTCCCAGTGAGATACATCACTGCATACGCATGGTACACATTTGATATTCTCGCTCCCGAGACCCCACCAAGAGAATAGAGTCAAATATGAATTGTAACGAGATGAAAGCCGAATCAATCTGCCGACAGCAGTTTAATGTTATTCCTTCCTGCGTCCTTACAGTCTCATTTGTCTCGGCGTGACTATTTGTTTATTTCAATGCATCCTCATTACCTTCTGCCACAATAATTACCATTCTTCCCTGGGCCTCCTATAACTATACTGAAATGATAAAACACAGCAGACACTGTTTATGTATGAGACTAAACCGTTATATATCAAGGTGAATGACATGAATATGAAACTAAAGGACTAGTTTAAAGCAGCCAGGTGTGTAATGATGCATCTCTCTTTTAACATGTGTAAAAATAAAACCTTTTCAAACTTGACAACGTAAACATTCTTAAAGGTTCCTTTAGTATTTCCTGTTGTAATGTGTATCAATACCATAACTGAAAGTACTGCTGATTGTACTGAAAGTACAGCTGATTGTTTAACTCGTGTTTTAGATTCCGGAAACGTCGGGTGTCTCTGAACACGTTGATAATTATTAATGGAAAGCAGCAGAATTGATCATTGTTAAGTAAATGACTCAAAGTCCTAGAAACCTGTGAAGCGTTTCATCGAGTGGTACCGGACGGACGGACGGTGACGGCTGACCTCGCAACCCTTGTTGGAGAGACATTTCTTATCGTCACATGGGACAAAAGTTAAACAGTTCCCAGGTTCAAATGTGCCATATTTCTCTCTCCTCTGTTGATCCCACCTTGCTCAGTCTGCAGTACCTGTCCCTGTCAGATAAGACTACAAGATTTATTAGAAGAAATTTAGCATTGTCTCTCTGATGTTGATGAACTCAGCTTATTGTCCAGTCATGTTATGGCTCAAGATACCGTTACATCACAGCTTTTAACCAACACAAGCTGTCGATACAGATCCTCTGAGCCCCAAATGAGAACAAAAACATGACAAAAGTATGCAAAATGATTAGTAGTTCAAAACTTAATAGTTTGTTGTTTGCTTCATCATGTTCAAAGTCTCTTCAGGAATATGGGCGGTCAAAGTCCCAAAGTTCTCTTGTTAATGGTCAGTGGAGCACAATCATGACAGTTCATTTTACTTTTCATTTCCATGGTCTGATAAGACAAACGTCAGACTCGGTTCGTCTCCCTTCTCTTTAACCGGCACCGTGTTACAATCTGCTCCAGGGATGCTGATCTGTGGCTGACCGTGACCTCTGACCTCCCCAGGGGAGAGACCTTCCCTGTGTAAATTAATACTATCCCTGTTATTGTGTCACGAACCACTTCAAAATCAAAATCTGTGCACTCCACATTGTTGCATCCTAAGTCAACATCTGAGGACATAACTCCAAAACCTTGAGGAGTACTCCAGTAACAAGTCTTAGCAGATCCATCCATGATATCTGAAGTACCAATAGACTCCAACATGTTGAAACTGGCTCAACTGCAGCCTACACAGACCCAGTAGGTAGGAAAACATGAGTATTAATCTTCACTGAGAAGAATCCAAAAAATAAGACACACAAACATGCACAAGAGGAAAGTAAAAGACCACGAGTTGAGGACAGAAAGTCAAAACGCGTGTCCCGGTTTGACACCCTGGTTGGACTCGAGTCTGCAGGGTGTCAAACCGAGCCTCTGTAATCACACGACACACACCGCCGGTTTGTGGGAGTGCGTTAGCTGCCAATTTACAAAGCTGCACGCGCACCTGAAATGGACGGGTCGTGTGAAAAATCAACCGTGCGCCGCCGCCGCTGCGCGTAACGGACAGGTAACACGGTAAACACGGTAACACGGCGTTTTGTGTGACTGAAAGAAGACAGTGAAGAGGGTTGGAAAAACAAACGAAACGCATCAAAAAGAAGCCTTGACGACACAAAGTAATCGTGCCACTCACCTTGATGGCACCGACAATAAATCCCGAGCGCGAGCCGTGTTTGGAAAAGGCGAGGCGACGCTCCGGTGTTGCCGCCTGTCACCGGGAAGGAGGAGTTTGTGTTTACTCCAACAGAACACAACTGGCTGTCAGCGAGCACACGGGTCCTCCTCTCCGGGTCTGGCGAGGAAAGGGAGCCACAGCCTGGCCGCTTATTTTACTGCAACACAGGTGCGCGTGCTTCCTTGTGGGTTCGCGCACTTTGTCCCGGTGTCTTCAGACGTGTTTGTTTCATCATCTAATTCCAATTTACGGTTATTGTGTATGCATGAGTAGCCGAGTGCATTATCATGAGTTTTATAAAAGACCTAGGCTATAGTTAATTATTATGTAACAATGCTTCTTCATTATATATATATATATATATATATATATATATATATATATATATATTATTATATTATTAATATATACTTGTAACCCATTTTCTGTCAGACTTCAACACTCTTTATTATAGGCATGCATGAGAAAACCCTGTTGCAGCCAGGTGTAAGAGGATTGGCAAAACATTCTGGGAAAGCATAAAGAGGTTCTCTATGATGACCATGAACCAGGAAGTCCTTCAGCTTTATAGCTCCACTAATGCTGGAAAACGAGTCTTATCTTCTTCCATGTTGTGCCATGAATCAGTGGCAATAACCAGGTGACGTACAGTGAAAAATGACACAATTCTAAAGGTCAAAGGTCAGTTTTCTCTGTTTTTTGTAAATCTCTTTCTTTATGAAATTATTGATACGTCATCGTTGATGAGGCATACATCAGATGATCGTGCAGTAACTTTTCACTCAGACAGGTAAATAATTAATCTGCATTGTGTTTTATGACCCTATAACTTCAAGAACAGGACTTTGAATGGAGGACTCTGAACGTGGTTCTCTCAAAGTGCGCCACAGGTTTGTGGGTGTGTAATGAACAGCAGGAACTAAAGTGTCTTCTTTAAGAGCTTCTTTTACGTGTCCCGGAGCTGCTTTGTTCAGTTTGAATTAGGTATCCTCTGTTAGCATTGTCCATTCAGAAAATATCTCACAACCTTCACAGTAGGCTACATTCAGGAAACAGATGAGATTTTCTGTTGCAGTCTGAGACCAGACACGACACAGTATCATGCTTCAACTGTTGAGGTGACTGGTGTCCTACCATGACAACCAGCTCCGTGTTTTCCTTTCAAACCAAAGGTCACTATCATAATCAAGATACTTTATGACCAGCAGTCTACTCCTCCCAGGAAGGAAACTCATACACAAAATCTTTAGAGGATCAGAGGGTCCTAATCTGCTTGTGAGGCTTTATCCGAGTTTTAGAGAAGAGACGCTGGGATTTAGATTGAACTGGCACAACTGGAACAGCAATAATGCCTTCCCATCAGAAGATTCTGCTTTTCCTGTCCAGTGCGCTCGCTACTGCCATTTCTGTTGTGGTGTTGGGGATCTGCATGTCAAGAACGTGGGTTGAGACGACCATGGACTGCACAAGAAATGGAACTAACTTCTCCAATGGATCTGCTGTGGTCAATTTCAGTCTTTTTGATGGGTTTATGACCAGAACCTTGTGCCCCTTGTTTGGCGGTCAGGACCAGTTTGAAGGTAAATATTTTCTTACTTAATTACCTCCGAGAGTCAAGCTGAAAGTTTGGGTTTTATTTCCCCCGGTTTTCCCCTATCTCTAAGATTCCTGCCTTGAAACGACAGTACTGAAACATTAATATGAAACAATTACAATTACTATGTCTTAGGCGATACTGATTTAAATCGGGTATTGATGACAATGGAGCTGATTCATGCAATTCTATGTTGATATGCTATACTGTAGATGTATTATATATATATATATATGATTTATTAATGTCAGTGAAGGTCTTTATCTAGATGATGCTATTCTTGATAATGACAAGAACAAACCGTCAATCATAGTTTGTGTATACATACTATTTCTTCTGTTAAAAGTATTTCCGAAGAAAACTCAGTTGTTTGTTGATTTTTGGGTGAGCTGACCTTTTAAAAAGAGACATATTTGTCTGACTATACAAAAATTATAGATTGTAGAGTTTACATTATTATAACAACTGGGGAACATCTTTAGATATTATTGATAGTAAAACACAGGCCTGCTCACAGTTTCACCAGTATAATGCACGCTCATATAACCATCATGTGGTCACTTTGTGTGTGTGTGTATAGTGTTTGATCAGTTGGCAGAAATAGGAGGAACCCCTTTGGTGCTGCACGGTTTGGTCGTGTGCCTGTTGGTCCTGTGTCTACTGTGCTCCGCGTGCAGCATCCTCATCTCCATCTACAACAGTGTCAGCAACCCTTATGAGACCTACATGGGGCCGATTGGCATCTACGTCTGCAGCTCGCTCAGCGGTGAGTGAGATACACGTTACAGCACTCAACATCTGGGAGTGATAGAAGTGAAATTGCCAGAAACAAATCAGCACATGTTTAGCATGTTCCAGTTGTCATTTAATGTTTCTCTCTTTCTCCTGCAGCATGTTTGTCTGTTGTGGTCCTCATAATATTTGCGGTGAACGTCAACAGCTTAGCAGAGGATTTGGTACAGAGCTACGCCGGCAGTATTGTAGCAGAAGTGAAGAACAAGACTTCGGCGTTCTATCTCGGATACTTCCTGGTCCTCCTTTACACGGGGCTATCTCTCATCGCCGTTTTGTTGATCTACATTTATGAACACGCAGCCTACACTCATAGGCGGGAACAGCAGAGGCCTACAGAGGACGCACCCAAGGAGATAATGATGTATTAGTGACCTGCAAATGATAAATCGCTCACCATAACATCCTCGAATAACTTATTGTAATGGAGAATTACAGACAGAAATCTGCATAAACCCAAAAACATTTTGAAAAAAATAAGTGACTGTAAATAAACACTTGAAATGAGGTTGTTCCCCTTATTTTGCATTTTTCTGTATTCCTAATTATGTGTATTGTATATTATTTATATTGTTTATTGCATGCACCGAACACCAAGGCACGTTCCTTGTAATTGAATAACTTACTTGGCAATAACCCCCTATTATATTCTGATTAAAGGAAGTCTTTACAAACATTGCGCCAACTTTTATTAAATGATATTGTCAATTAATATTCCAGGTTTATTGAAAGGGTGGAACAAGTGCAACATATGTGTAGTTGATGAGTGAGTCCAGTTGTTTGAGGAGAATGTGAGGTTACATTCAATTCAAGATGAAAAAAGGTTTTGAAGAGGCAAATGGGGGATTAGATGATCTCTGCTGCCCTCTATCTCTGAGGGGACATACATGTAAAAAGATCAACCACCTCTCCCCCCTCTCCCTGTAACTGTCAGTGTTTATGTTTGTTAAGTTTATATTTGTATTAGGCCTACTATCACATTAGCTTACTATTCAACTGGTAGCCATTAATTTCAGCAGTATGTTTAGGCTTATCAAATTAAGAAATACCTGAATATTAAACATAGTCTTATCATTTACCTTGAGCAGATACTTTTGAATGTTTATTACATTTTCTAACTATCTATTTCAACCATTTGTCCATTAGCTACTTAGCTTTAACTATTTTGACTGACATTTGCTAACTTCAACTGTGTAATCATTAGGTTACTTAAAGGTTCCCCTTCATTTGAATGATTCTACCGATTACTTTTTAGTTTACTGTATCCATTGACTTAAGAACTATTTCATTATGCATTATTTTTGCATTTTTGCATTAATTCATGGCTCGGGATGAGTCCTTTAAATGCCAGTGATGCATTGTATTTTAATTGTATCCACTTCCTCTTGGGATTAACTTGCAAATTCCTTGATGAGAAATACCTTATTTCTACAGATGTGTTTCATTCATTTCAAAAGATGAAGGGAAAAAAAACGACAGAAAAACAAGCCATGCTGACAATGTGTAGAAGTCGGCCTCCATTGTCTCCTGGATCTTCAGACGCTCTCTCAGCTGTGATTCACACGACTGTGTTGACATGCGAGCAGGGCCGAGGTGTCCTCTTACCGTTTCCCGCGTCCCATCACTCAGGGCCTAAAGTCTGTTTGGACATGCCCTTCCCAGCACCTCTCAGCCCCGCAACGCCTTCTACCTGCCTTCAAAAGAACTGCTCTACCTTTAAGTCTCACACTTCAAGGGACGTGTCGAAGGAGGCAACAATCTGCTTTGTGGTCCTCATCGGGAATATGTATTACATTTCTGAGGATGCGCGCTTTCTACAATAAATCAAAAAACAATTCAGGCTGAGTAGAAAATCCACTATGCCTTCTGAGATGGAAATGTATATCTTTTTTCAGGTTTGGAGAACCATCTGTTTATTCACATTAAGTTTAATTCATTAGTCTAACACCTATTTTTTAGGCTATAAAGGCATGGAGTTACAGTGATGAATATCAAAATGTCTACATTTATTTCCCCACCTCTCGTCAAACTACTCCTACCCGAATATTCATGATGCAGCCTGATGCAACCCTTCAGCTGTGACTGGGACTCAGTGTGAAGCCGGGGCAGGTTGTGTTCTCCAGAGGAGGCCACGTCAAAGCCTGGTTCAGTGCAACATCGCCTGCTGTGAGATTGATAAGCTCTCCACAGCACAGAACCGTCAGCCATTAGAGACCCTCTTATTCTATTGTTCAACCTTTGAAAATCATCATTGATCCAATCTGACAGACTGCAGCTAAAGACATGCAAGAACAAAATTCTAAAACTTGACTTTACTTAACGTCAATACTTGACAGTGGTCACATATACGCAGTGCGTATCTTTACCCTTTTAGAAAGGACTCCTCATAAACGTGAATGAAGGCATCAAATTGATGTATGTCCTGGATTCTGAACCTGTTTAACAGCTGCTGGAGGAGATATTTAACTATATCTATTACGGATCTTCAGCCGTGTGCACTGAGGTGTGGAATAGCTGATTTGCTACGGAGAGATCCCTCTCGGCGTTTGCTGTGCAAACATTGATCGAATATAATAAGAGATGGGCAGTAATCTCTTCCTCTCTGCATATACTCTGTGGATAAACCTGGGATTAGGCACAAGCCCTGAGCCCTGACCATGCACTCTGTGTGATAGGATTAAAGCGGGAACTTTTGTACCTGTGAAACCTTATCCTCCGAGGTCCCGCATTACAGAGGCCTGTGAAACAGACACCTCCAGCTGCAGGGCAGGGGAGGGGGCACACACTCAGCCACCTAGAGTCCACTCTGGTGGGACACATGGGGGGAAGGGGGTCTTCTCTTCTGGTCTTCAACCTTTGGGAGTTAAGAGGTATAGGTGTAAGTGTATATGTGTGTGTTTGGGTGGGCGGGGGGGACTTCAACACTTTCACAAACACCTTGAAAGGCTCCTCACCTGCAAATACGTCGATACAGTTTTATAAGTCAAATAAATAGGGCAGAGTACTCAGACGCCAAGACAATAGAAACATTCCTCAGAGAATATATTGGAGCCTATCAACCTCGATCATGCCCCAGAGCCCTTTCATTTGATGTCCTTATCACGACTGAGAGACCTTCTCCCTCCACAGTGAGGTGAGTGTGTGTCTCTCAAGGCGTCCCTGTTTCATTTTCCTAGGAATTGAACATTTATGGTTATTAGAGCAACAGCTGCTCTAAAGTCCATCACACATTAACACGACACACACACACTCCTCGGTGCTGTGGACTGACTACTTTGTTATGGGTTGGATGTATTCAACATAAGACATATTTATTCTCAACCCTGTTTATTGTTTTTAGTGACTTCTTAAACGTGCAATGTGTAAAATATTAAACATTACGGAAAAAAAATACAGAGTTCAGTTTTGTGTGTGCTGGAGAGATATCTACGAAGATAAGTTGCCCCAAAGCCAATCATGTGAAAGGTCCAGGGTCAGTGTTTGTCAGACCAGAAGACCAGGAGGCCAGGAGATCAGGAGACTAGGAGACCAGGAGGCCAGGAGACCAGGAGACCAGAAGACCAGGAGACCAGGAGACCAGGAGACCAGGAGAGCAGGAGAGCATTAGACCAGGAGACCAGGTAACCAATAAACCAGGAAATCAGAAGACCAGCAGGACAGGAGACCAGGTAACTTGGAGACCAGGATACCAGGAGGCCAGGAGACCAGGAGACCAGGAGACCAGGAGACCAGGAGACCAGAAGACCATGAGACCAGGAGACCAGGAGACCAGGAGACCAGAAGACCAGGAGACCAGGAGACCAGGAGACCAGGAGACCAGGAGACCAGAAGACCAGGAGACCAGGAGACCAGGAGTCCAGGAGACCAGGAGACCAGAAGACCAGGAGACCATGAGACCATGAGACCAGGAGACCAGGAGGCCAGGAGACCAGAGACCAGGAGACCATGAGACCATGAGACCAGGAGTCCAGGAGACCAGGAGACCAGAAGACCAGGAGACCATGAGACCATGAGACCAGGAGACCAGGAGGCCAGGAGACCAGAGACCAGGAGACCATGAGACCAGGAGACCAGAGACCAGGAGACCATGAGACCATGAGACCAGGAGACCAGGAGGCCAGGAGACCAGAGACCAGGAGACCATGAGACCAGGAGACCATGAGACCAGGAGTCCAGGAGACCAGGAGACCATGAGACCATGAGACCAGGAGACCAGGTAACCAGGAGACCATGAGACCAGGAGGCAGGAGGCAAGGAGACCAGGTAACTTGAGACCAGGAGGAAAGGAGACCAGGTAACTTGAGACCAGGAGGAAAGGAGACCAGGTAACTTGGAGACCAGGTAACTTGAGACCAGGTAACTTGAGACCAGGTAACTTGAGACCAGGTGACTTGGAGACCAGGTAACTTGAGACCAGGTAACTTGAGACCAGGTGACTTGGAGACCAGGTAACTTGAGACCAGGTAACTTGAGACCAGGTGACGGGCCTTTTGCGGCTAGGATTTCTCGGTGGATTTAATCCAATACACAACCCATCTAGACATAAACGGATGTTAGTGGCAGAGCTATATTGTCCAACACCACACGTGAAAATGATAAGTTATCAGTGTTATTTTGATCGGATCAAATCATTTCATCAGTATGGTTACATTTACTTATGAGTTGCCCATTTGTTATTGTATTTAACTGGTGACTCTAAATTCAGATTGCATGGAAGCCCTCTATGCCACTGCACATCGTACTGGTATGATTGTGTATGTGTCAAATGAAAGTGAATCAATAGAAAAGGAGGAGTCTAGGTGAACAGGTGAGACAATAACACCAAGTGATGCGCTATACTCCTCGCTGGACTTGTTTGGTGCTTTCTCACTTCACCTAACTGTGCGCTATTGGCAGGCCGCTTCCTTACTTATCTCTGTCATTCATCTTAATTTGTCAGTGAAGGCTGAGGTGAAGGTGGAGGAGGAGGAGGAGGAGGAGGAGGAGGAGGAGGAGGGCTAAAAGGTAATTGCACCCCTGCTGCTCCATTATGGTGTCATTCCACTGTTAACAGAAGATAAGATCTTCTCCAAATCACCTGGAGCCGATTCTCCACTTTACCTGGCTGGGACCGAGAGACAGAGAAAGACAGAGAAGAAATCCAACCTGGTCTCACATGATGGAGACAAACTGAACTAATCCATCTGTGCAGAATCTTTCTGGACAATCTGTACGCGTGATTAAAAACAACAACTTCTCCTTCCAGATGACGTTTTATAGGCAGGGTGATGGATGTAGGGGGGAGTGATAACTTTCTCTGCCCTACTTCGCTTTAACACATTGTTGATTAATGTGCCTCTGATTGGCAGGTGTGATAGACACCAGTGGGTGCAACGCGAAGAGACACACAGGTAACCTCCAGCACACGGTTCAACTGAAGTGGGGCCGCCTGACCCGGAGACTGGAACAAACAGCTAACATTAACAACAGTCAAAAAGTAATAATTCAATATAAATACTAAACGCAGAGCAGTCTGTGACCAATTCCACTCGAGGCAGGATGCCTAAACAAACTTATTCTTTTTTAATTGAGGATGCAGAAGTGTTATCCTTGAGTACCCATAAATACACTTTTACTAAGATGCTCCGTGATTTCCTGCAGATAAATCTGTTTTTCTCGAGTTTTTAGCTTTTATAGATAATCATATATAATCAGATGTCTCAACAGTGTATTATAAAGAAATAATAAAAAATATGTATTTTTTTATTTTTGCCTTTCAGGCTTTAAGATTGTGGAGAACAGTGTGACATGATCGTAAATGAAGCACACGGTGATGTATCTCGATGTATTGAGACTCTAACGGTCCTCGGCTGTGTGCACTGCAGGGGGGCGTCTGGGAGGAAGCGAACGCATCGCTGTTCAGAAGGCCTCGATGGTCGTCATCGATGCTGACTGTCGTCAGGTCAGTAAAACGTCATTTGCCAATTAGAGATTTCACGTTCTGGTCAGTACCAAAGGCATGACCTTTTTTTCCATGTGAAAACATTCACAGCAACTGCATCATTCAAATCAATTTCCTACCGGGAGAGTTAGTGACTGGAGCTTTGCACCAGGGGGCAGCGTTAAATAACTGAATCAAACACATCTGTCTGAAACTTACTTACCTATTACAGGAAAAGTTGCATTTACTGGAACACAAATACTGGGAATTAATCTGAATGTACTTTTTGTTACAAGTCAGGGAGACATTTCCTCTGAAAACCCCTAACCCTTTAACCCTCGAACCATAACCATAACCCTAACACCCTATCCTCATTAGACAACAACAACAACAACATAAAATCACCCTCAGCTTCAGTATATTATGACTTTAGTGTCTTATTCTATGTGTGTGTTTATCTCTCTTAGCAGTTTTCAGGTTCATCTGTGTCTCCAGGAGATTAAAGGCTTCTGTGAGAAGGAGGCGCTCAGACTGTCACTCGAGCGGGACGCACTTCCATAGATCACAGACTGGAACCGAGACACTCAGTCACAGGCCGCGAGTAGTTCTCAGAACCATATGGCCCTATAACTACACCGATTCCAGCAATCGGCACCCCATGGACAGCACATATAAATTCTAGTCTGGCTTGTACAGTATTTCCTTACCCTTGTTTGCCCTTGTCTGGGCCAAGAATGGGGCGTTTTTGTGTGTATCAAGTGCCTCCTTCTATCTACATGCTTCATTAATACCGAGAATATCCGCGATGAGAAGTTGGGTCTCACTAAAGCTCTCAACGCTGCATGTCATCGGCTGCCGTCAAGCAGCTGACGGCGCTCAGTGTCTTTTACAGAAGCCAGATGGGGAGAGGTGCAAAGATAAAGTGCATCAAGTGCCCCCTATTGAGCTTCATGAACGGATTAGAGGATTTGCAAAGCTCTGTCATAAGGCCGTCAATCATTGTCACACCCACCTTGAACATTTACGGCGCTGACCGCAGAAAAAACCTCGGGGCTGTTGACATGAAGAGTATAACTTCATCTGTCGAGTCATTCGCCTCGACATCAACACCTTGAGCAATGGGAAATAGGAAAAGAGAGAGACAGAGACGGGAACCATGACACAAGACACGACAAATTACCACAGCATCTCAATACCTGAAGTTTACTTAAAGGAATGTTGTTGCAATTCAATACTTGTACACCTCCACATCTTTCATCATCAAGTGTTCCACCTCCCCTCTGAGCTGTGGCCTCTCAGCCTGTGACGTAAAGTCTTAAAAGCTGCAATCGCCTGTCTGTCTTGCTAATAAAACAGAGGTTCTTTGAATGAAGCAGAATTTGATATCGGCTTTGTAAACCCTGCGTAGGAAACAATGCGGCCTCTCTCCAGGAGGCAATGCTCAGTGTAATTTACCAGAGAGGTGGAGACACGCTGTCTGACTGCTGGGGGGATCAGAAGTGCCTCAGGCCTGTTTGCATGTGCATGAAACAATTTGTCAGCCTGTATAACCAGCTGACCCCTCGCTCACCACACACCCGGCCTCCTTCCATTACAGGAAAAGTGGGATTTCCTAAAGCGTGGCTCTTGTTTTGTACTTGTGGCCATCATTTCTATAAATGATGGTAACTTTATACTCACTACAGCAATGGCTGAGATCTGGGAAGACGGCGACATTGTCACAGTAAAGTTCAACAGGGCATGAAACACCATCACAGGTCCATTAACCCGACGACAGCAAGACACCGAAATTATCCTTTTAAAGACCAATATTAGCTTATTACAGGTATATTATTATGTATGTATGTGTCGCCCGATAAGTAACAAGACATTGCAGCAGAGGTGGCCGATTAGGTTTGAAGTCATTTAGAAACTGTTTCTCCGTGACGTGGTTTGTCCACCAGAGAGCACCAACAAGCTGATCTTTTAACTCTTCGATCAGTATGTATCTTGGTCACAATTCATGAAATAAAAATGAAAAAAGATACATAAATAATATATGTTTCTATTTTAAAAGAAAGAAATCCTATTTATTGATATGTCGCAATTCGATTTATATTTGTTTGATATCAAAAGCAGTATCCGCATAAACAATAAGAATGAATTGGTCTATAATACACATATACACACACACACACACACACATATCTAAATCAGATTTTCAATCGTGCTGTTGCAAAAAAAAACTAAAATGCATACATGATTAGATGACCACGAGAAAAGGATACAAAAGCAATAATGGTGGAGATAACACTTCCACGCCCGTCTTCACCCTCTGTGTCAACTCATCACCTCCTGGTTGGGTGTCAATGAGGGGAGGAAGAAGAGAGAGGGGTGAGGCAGGACGGAGGAAGAAGGGGAGCGGCTGGCAGGAGATGGATGGGGGTGGCTGAAGGGATCACCTTGCCAAATCCGCTGTGAAGGCCTCAGCTCGGTGCACTTAGCGTCGCGGCCGGAGCCAACACGTAGCGAGGCCCAGGCCTCCCTGAGGCGACACTCAGGCCCCGGCCTCCCTGCCATTGTCATCTGTCCGTCTCTCAGCCTCTCCATCCAGCAATCTGCCTGGAGGAAACTTACTTCCTCCCTCCACATTCTTCCTCCCTCCATTACCCCCAGGAGGAGCAGGGGAAGTTGTGTCGAAGGGAACTCCCAGGCAGTATCAATGTCGGAGCCTAACTGTTGGGGTCTTGCCACTAATTAGACCAATCCGTAGAGCACGATAAGACGTAAAGCAGTTTAATCACCTCATATATATATTTTGAATTAAGTTGGACCGAGGCTGGCTTGAGCCGGTGGATGCGTGACAGTGATAAGTGATGAGATGCTCACACACCTCAGTGAGTGGAATGACAAATATGTCATCATCCAGAGACAAGGTCTAGCCGGGCCGTTTCAATGAGTGCACCCATGTCAGGGTGATGTATGGACACCGTAACACAACCTCTGAGAAGGCATAAGGGGGGAATGCTGCGCTGCCAACCAGCCTCTCAGATCCTGAGCAGAAGAATAGGGGCCGCATGTAAACATTTGAGACGTGTCACTCATTTCTCCTCCGGTCGTTTATAACCAAACTGGACACATTGGATGCCGGCAGCCATGTGTGCAAATCTGACTCAACGGCTGCAGCGGAGGTCAACGTTTGTTTTTTAACTTTTATATGAATGTATAGTTCACAGGGAAGAAGATAAAAATCAGATATAGTTCAAACCAAAGGTCAGCCACTCGGCTTCGAACACTATGGATTACACCTTCAGAGGTTTGTCGGACAAAACCCTGCCCTATGGCTGGTTATACATTTTGTGAAGTCTCTTAATGGAAATGGCTTGGGAACTCATTTGTGAGGAGCAGCGAGAGAAACACTAAGTCTTGGAGGAATTTCTTCCCCTGGGGATCCCTAAGTGATGTCCATCTCCCCTCAGTCATTCAGACAGCTGAAACTGGAGAACGTGACTGACACTTTGAGTTCTCTCACTCAGGATCCTTTAAGCGATCTTTTTATCTGAATCCGGAGTGAGTTAAAGGGTTGGTTCACCCACACAAAATTGACCTTTCCCATATCGCTTTATTTAGTCATGCAGATAGTTTGATATATCTGATTCTGAGATTTCAGTTTTTATTTAATTTCCTTTTTTGGATCTTAAAGTTTTGAAAAATGACATTAATCTACAGAACATTTCGTACATTTTTCTATATGGATTATTTCTATCAAGTTGCTTTACTTTTTTTAAAAAAGATTTTCAAATTAAATGTCCTTCACCTTTGTTTAGCTGGGATGGCAGAAATGTAAGAGGCAGATATCTCAAAATGTAGGCAAATAACAACAAACATATCGTGAGATAAAATTGTGTGGTAAGAAAGAAGTGAGAAAATCAAAAAATATATTTTTTTAAAGAGTACGCTGCTTTGCTAATTTCCATCTGTCCAGATGTTAAAGAGAAACCCACAAAATAAAATAAAAATGTATGCAACCAACAATAAATAATACCAAAGACTATTAGGGGTGCTGCGACTTATGATATAGTGGTATTGAGGATAAACGTGATTTTTAAAAATGAAATATGGATATCATGTTAAAATATACATATTTTTATAATGTCGAGAATATAGTGCATCTTAAATAATTAGATATATACAGTAATGGTTACATACTCTCTCTGTCCTCTTGCCTGCACCTGTATTTTGTGTGTAATCAATTTGCCTATAAAGGGAGACATAATAAAGTTAAAGGTGAATTTAACTAATAGCATTTTTATCATCTTATTCTTTCAAATTCTCTATAGATATGGTAATAATATTGTTAATATGAATTCTTCTGGCCACTATAATCGAGTAGAGAAAATCTGATACCTCAACTACTATCCATGAGTCAATAATGAAAGAAAGAAATATGTCAAGACCAGACAAAGAGAAATAAGGCAGCAGACCGACACATGTAAAGTATCCACATGTTGAATTGCTCACTGGTTGTAAATGAATAAACCAAACTTTAAAAAAGTCCTTATCATATGAGCATTAATTGTAAATCTAGAAAGTGTAATGTAAAATAATCTTATTTTACTCTGTGTTATCTTCTATCCTTTTAGCGTACGCAGACTGTGTGCTGCAGTGCCACGACCTGTACAACAGAGGTCCTCGTTTTCTCTCCTTGCTCCACTCAGAAACCAAAGACCTCCGTCACCATAGCGAAGCCATATCAAGACAGAGGATCCCAGGACACAATAAAATCTGAGATGTATGGGAACCATCTAGGTAGAAATGTCTGCTGTGATTTATCCCAGCACGCCTTTCCCGGTTTAGACTCAGACATGTGAAGATTTAAATGTGAGATACAGGTAAGGGGATTTTACATGACCCTGGCAGAAACTATGAAATATCTATCATCGGGGTAACACAAACTCTTCCATACAGTGAACCCCTGTCAGCTCTTGGAACATCGCCCAAAACATGGTTTCTATACTCTCCATATATTCTAACTCTATAATACGTGTGCGGTTAATTGCCTGGATGCTCTGAGCGGTAAAACTATTGAGTAGGTGATTGCAAACATTATTCCTTGTGCTTTTCAAATGCTTTACTAATCCTTTAAGTGTGACACAAACACTTAACAAAGGAATGCTTCTTCACCGTGCTTAAGAACGACCCGCTGGGAGGAGAGTTCTACTTGCCATAAGATGTCAAAATAATCAGCTCAAAGTTTTCAGGAGCTGGCAAGGCCTCAAAGGGTCGGCCATCATTTATGACAAAGCCAGAGTCTGCAACCAGGGCGACACGGTGGAAAACAACACCGAGTCTGTGAGTGCAGTGGACCGGCAGTGATATTCAGTAGCTTTAAATGTGAAGGTTAGTGGGCTCTGACCTGTTGTTGGCAATCCTGAGCCTCCCACAGAATCTCACCGAATGTAATCATATTCATTTTTGACTTATTCTGGGCTTATTTTCATGTATCTATGCGTCCTCCATTGAGTTGATACAGAAGAGACTGAGGAAAGCTGAAATATGAAATAAACGAGAATGGAATCTGACAACCGTTACCTCTGCTTACATCAGCATCATTTGAGGTGAAACAATAAATCAATTAGTCAATCGTCAGAAAAATTATTTGCAATTATTTTGATAATAAATTTATCTTAACTACGTTTTTTCAAGCAAAACTGCCAAAAGAAAGTTCTTAATTGTTCATTGTTATAGCTTCTATATTGCGAAAAATTTAGACCAAATAATGAACTTATTGATATATAAATTAGTCATCATTGCTATCCTAATTCTGTTGCGTTTTTATCCTCTAACATTTACACTTCATGTTTTTTTTTCTTCAACTTTGTACATATTTTGTTATAATACTAACACTATACATACCATTAAATAATAAAATAAAATTTCATATATCGTGTTTGATGAAAGACACAGGGGAGTAACAAGAAAGCCAAAGAAAGCCGATTAAATATAATACTTTGAACCGAGAATAAAAACCCTGAGTTAAGTACATTTAGCATTTAGATAATTCTTTACCTTTTAAAAGAGTTTGCACATGTTTTTCCTTCATGCAACTTCAGTTCCCCAAGACTTCTCTCATTTATTTCATTCTACATTTGCAATGGAGGCATGCGGAAAATATTTAGTTCAAGGTAACAACAAGCTGAGTAAATAATATACAAGAAGTCATTTTGTGGACGAGGTATTCTTTTTGGCGGATTATCTTCCTCTTTTCTTTTTAAGGTGTCACTGTTTCTCTGTTTGGTATCTATAGAGTTATATGGGAAAACATCATCGTCCAAGAATTAATAAATATTAGAGCAGTCATAGTGCAACCAGCTCTGTCCCGATTGTAACAACTATCTCATTTATTTTATTTGTATTTACATGCCAATATCAAAAGTAGGAAAGGAGACTTGCTCATCCTGGAGATAGGAAAACACTTTGGGACTCAGTCGAAGAACTTCCCTATTTGTGTTTCACGTTTATGGAAGTACGGCAATGGTTGCCGGCAGACAGGAAGCTCCTGATCCATCCCATGTGGATATCCAGCGCTGCTGACTGTAAATAAGTCCACGCGGAGGAGAAGTGAGACAAGAACAACTTGACAGACAGTGGGAAGTTTTCAGACAGAGTTTTTAGTAAATGTGAATAAGTTAATGCACAAAGCTTGTCAAGCCAGTGCCAACACTTCAATGCATCCTCAGGATGTGTTCCCTCTTTCATATCAGCTTGTTAAGCAGCCTTTATTGGGCTTTGTTGGACAAACGTGGGTTACATGATATGGACTTTGGCAGAGTGGTCTAATGAAGGATGCATTGTCTGTGGGAGCAGGGCTTTTTTTTATGTCTTACAAACCTGCTGACAGCTTCGCCAGCTCTGGCATGAGCTTGGCTTTTGATCAGAAACAACACGGTACACCTGATCAGTCCGTTCACACCAGAGGCAGAGCAGCTTTGTGCGGTGACAAAGGCACCATTATCTCAGGAACATCAATCCGGACATGAAACACCTCAACGCTGCTTTGACATTTGTGACTGTAAATCTGTGAATGAGTGATGTGATTTTCAATGTATTATTATGACGGGTCCCAGTTCATGCTTGTTATGGAGTGCGCACGCACACACACACACACACACGCACACACACACACACACACACACACACCATTGTATCATCTCATCAAATGATCAAATTGAGATTTCACATTGAACATTATCAACGTACATATAACCCAGCAATCATCATATATATATATATATATATATATATATATACAGGACTGTCTCAAAAAATTAGAATATTGTGATAAAGTGTGTGACCAAATACCAAAGTAAAAAATAAGTTATTCATTTAATTGAATATGTTGTTTTATTGTAGTTTATCTATAGTTGTTATAGTTAAGTAGAGTAAGCATATCATTTTATGATAATCGCTACTGACTATTTTACAAATTACAAATTAAAACCATGACGGGATCGTTTTACCTTTACGAGGGAATTTTTTACCAAATTGCAAAATTGTGTTCTGAGCTGTTATGTTAACATAGACTCTTGGGTGACAATTTAAAATAATGTTTCATTTAATACATTAGTCAGTGGAAGGCCTTCTCTATCGATGCCTCCCGCCTACGAAGGCCCGTGCAGCTGCCCTGTCTACATCCACGAACCCTGCATGAGTAGCATGATTCATCAGAAGACCCTTTTAAACGGCCGCTTGTCTGTCTGTGCACTTCAGCAGGTGGCTCTTTTCATTAAACCTAAACGTCTGATGATTGTGCTTTTCATTAAAGCTGTATAGTAATATGGGCATGAGATGATTGCCCCTGTGGTGGTTAAATATAGTGATTGGACGAGGACCTCTACCGCCCCGAAATGAGAAAAGTCGATAGAGCCGGGGGCTATTATGCTGTCACCGTTCGTACCATTACACACCATTAAAAACCAGCACAACTGATTCATCCTCATTATATTTATTGGATAGATGGCCTGATCTAATTGTAGAAGAAGCAGTCCAAGCCTTGCATAGTTTAACATGTGTCATCATTTTTGTAGTCACACTGCAGGCACTCTCCTTTATGGACTTAATGAGGGGCTGATGAATTCAGTACATTTGAAATGAAGCCACGTGTGATTTACGAGGTTTTATGAGTATTTTCCTCACAGGTGAAAAGTATTGAAATGTGATGTTTTACAATGCTGCTTGGGTTCGTTCAATGAGATAAAGAGTGTTAAACTGTAAACTTGGCCATTAGTGTGTGTGTGACCCATACGAGCCCCCAGTGTTGACATGTACGCAGAGGGCAGTGTGCCTGGCTTATTTAACAGAATGGAAATGAACTACTTGTCACTCCCCCTTCATCAAATTCTTTCTCCAGTGATATGGGTCCACGTTTGGCATCGTCGAATGCAAACAGCTCCTAAGCACAGGTACGAGACAAAAAGGGGGTATTCGTAAGAACCAACAACTCTGCCCAGACACCAGAGGCCTGAGACAGACCCAAACAAATTGTCTTCTGTCTCCACATTTGTGAAGGTCATTAATGTCTAATCGTATTCAAATGGCTCTTGAGGCGGTGTCTGAGCAGCAGTATGCAGATAGGGGTCAGGGGGGCGTGCCCTCCAGGACGTGTCCCAAGGCGACTCTCCCCTCCTGGTTTGAATACCCCGTGGGCCTGCAGACATGTCACGGCCCATCACCCTGCAGACAGACAGGTCCCTGACTGGGGTCGTCCGCTAGACTGGCAGACTAGCTTGATAGCTTCTGTTCACCACCCCTCCATTGTGATTTAACTGCTGGTCACAAGCTCCATTAGCATATTGATAAGAGATAGTGACACCTCCCATTGAATTCTATCAGGTAGCCTGAAAGCTGAGTGTAATGAAAGGGATAATTACACAATTTATATAGGGAGGGGCACTGACAGTTGCACAAAGCTATCTGGTCATAGCCGGACCCACCTAATTAAGACAGAGTCCCATCAATCTTGATGTCCCTGTCAGTGAGTTGGTCCCCGACAGTTTAAAGTAAATAGAAAAGTGTGTCTTCTAATACTTATTGTCGGGCTCATAGAGTGGATGAATATTTATATATATATAAAAAGAAAGCTGGGTTATTTCCGACCTTTTACAGAAGCTATTCACTGCATTCTGGTCGTAGTGACAAGGGTTTAAAAAGATGCTCCATGCTGAGAACAGTGGGGGTCAGAAAAACAAGGCTCTTTCAATCATAGCCGGGTTTACAACAAAGCTGAGGGGGACACTGTGAGATATCATCAGAACCAGCACTCTTGACTGGTATTCCATATATTTTAATATACTCCGTTAGCTAGACTAGCAGGTCAATTAGGATGTTTACAATGACTCTTGACTCGCGGAATTCAGAAATATGCTGTAATGTTTCTGCAATGTTTTGCATTGGTTGACAAGTTTAGCGCCACATACACTGTCCTGCTTCTTTAGCTTCTTCCTGCTTCTCCTTTATAGCCTGAATCAACACAGGGGCATGAGAGTGACCCAGTGATTCACACAGTAATCAGCACCATCTCTATTTCACAAGCTAAATACAGTCCTTCCCTCTCGCTGTTTTAATTATGCCTTTGTGTGCCTCCGATTATCCGGGGCTTGTAAAAACCTATTTTCCCTCACGGTGAATAAAATAAAGGCCTCTTTTTCAAGTGGGGGCACGTCAACACACTCCTGTGGGTGATGTCGGCCTCTCAGCGGTGCTGTCATCATCAGTGTGGAGCGGATGCACGCGCACGCATACAAAAAAACATGCATGGCCGCACGTGTGCGTGTGCATCCCGGATTATGTCACAGCACTGGAATGCCGTCACATGACATGGGGAACAGACTGCGTTAAATGAGGTAGAGCGACACAACGCACGGTTGTTTCTATCAGGAAACAATGGCAGCCTGAATGCGACTGTGGAGCGGCAGTGAGCCCGGACGCCTGTTTCCACAGCCAGGGTGAACGTCTTGTGTTTATGGTTGACACACAAGCTGTTTTGGGTTGATAGACTCCGATACCAGAGTCAACACAGAGCACTTGCAAAGTTTGTTTGAATACTAGTCTGGTAAATAAGCCTCTCCTCTCTGCTCCCTGGGAGGATGCTGCCGTCTGTATTCCCAAAACAGCCACTTGAACATGTGAATTAAACACAGTTATAAAAAAAAAAAGTTTACAACAACGAGGAGCATATTTTCATACAGCGTGGACATTTTAGCACGTTAATTATTCGAGGCAATAAATGAGGGAACGTGTGTGTTATTAACATTAATAGGTGATTGTGGTATAATGACATGCCTGAGGGGGTGATGGAGTTATCATGGTATTTAATCTCCTTGATTAAAGCGGTTTAAAAGTGCTGCTTTTCTTTCCCTCCTCTTTAAGATGATAACAGCTGCCTCAGAAGTGAGCCCGGCCCTTGAAGTGCAGGCCGGGATTAGTGGCAAACACAAAAGGAGCATTTGGAGGGGGCATGCCTGTCCCTTTTGAAAGGCTATCATTTCAAGCCGTCAGCCATAGATCATCTGCGGCTTACGTGGGGAAAAGTTGGTTGCATGTTGATCGGGCCCATTATTTGACTCTCAGTGAGGGGTGCGTTTTATGGTTTGGGCCAGGGAGGGCTCCAGAGGTCTCTGAGGCTCAGTCTGTCTCCCTTCTCCTGTCTCTCTATTGGTATGCATCCCTCATAATAGAGGCGGGAGGTAGGGGGTCTCATTAGGGGCCGGGGGGAGTGTTGTTTGGGGGGAAGGGGGAGCAGGCAATGAATTCCTTGGGGCAGATGCACCAGCATCACACAGGATTGAAGCTGAATAATGCATTATGGCAGCAGGTGAAACGCATGAGGTCAGTCCTTCACGGCACCATATCCGTCTCCGAATGACAGGCATCGAGACGTGTCTCAGAGTTCAAAAGTGCTCCAGGTGGAGAGCGTCTTTTGACAACAGGAACTTCATCCGATGTTACATTCACACTGAGAGATAGCTTCCTCTAGAACTACAGACAACGACTGACAAGCGGTACAGGGGTAGCTATTTCGAGGATCCCCTGAGTACCAAATGATCTCTTCATTTCCGTCTTGTCACCAAAAGTCCGAGCTGCGAGGAGTAAAATGGATTCCCACTGGGTAGCTACTTCCTCAGTCATCTGTCACCACTTCCTGTCTGTGAAGAGCAGGTAATGACAGCACGCAGGTGTTGCAAACCGGGTGGTATCACTGCAAGGCGACAGCAGCACAGAGCGTGCTATTCCCCCCGGAAACATTTACCCTGTTTGGATCACTTGCTTTAATTTAAAAAAAAAGTGGGATTAAATATTTTTTTTATTTTAATTTTTATTTTACTTCCACTCATACTGCAGCGTTTTCCTGTGCGCAGACAGGTCACATGCACCATCATCATGTGCAAAACTTAAAGTGGTCCCTGAACCGAGCTAAAATGATTACATATCGGCCGTTACTCAGATATTTGTTCTGCTGCGCTGCACATGGAAATTGATGTTCCATGAACCCTGGATATTGTTCTCATAAGGTCACGGTTTGGAATTTCATGTCGGTGATGAATGGCTGCTGATTTATTGAGGAGTTTAAGAGACAGACGTTCACTGTATTGAGATGATCAGAGAATAAAGGTAGAATAATACATGTAGAAGACCATGATGAAGAGTTTGAGTTTTTTCTTGAGATATTTTATTTTATTTCGCTTCAGGTGAGTCAGAATGACCCTTAGCTTGTTTGAAGCATCAGCATGGCTGATGTGAACTCTATTTCCTGCCTTCTCAGCAGTGTGTAAAACCACTGCCATGGTTTGTTATGACAAAGGTCACGGATAACGGATGATCTGCCTACAGTTCCCTAATGTGAGAACAAAGACTTTGTCAAAATATATTCCTGCAATGGAGTGAGCCGGGGGATTGGTTACATTGTTTTGGGGATAGGTTTTCCAGAGGGAGCGCTGTGAAGACAGGCCCTGGCTGTGGATTTACTGGGACTCGTTATAGTCCGTTAATCTTTGTATCTCTTTGACTCTTTCAGCAGGTTCCTCTGCTGGAAAGCCTTCCTGGCTCTGAAGTGGCTGCCCTTCCTGTGCTCACCAATAATGCGATGTCTTGGTATCCAAACCAGCTTCACCGCTAGAATGGAGGCAAACATGTGCAGGTACACGATAAAAAAGAAAATGACATGCACGACTAAAACAACAAATTGCATTTATCTATTTTTATATTTTTATATTGTCCGTCACTATTTTATGTTGTATTGTCTGAAACTGTGTGTAATGTGCTACTGCTGCTGGCTTGGCCAGGACACTCTAGGAAAGGAGATTTTTAATCTCAATAAGGCATTTCCTGGTTAATTAAATACAAAAATACAAAAATAAAATAAATGCTGGGAAACTTTCTGTATTCAGTTACCGACAGCTTATAACACAAGTCTGAATCTTCATCTGATTTTTAAATAAAACAATTGATAGAATTTAAAAAGAACAAAGTGGAGTGACGATGTGGAGAGAGAGGGTTCTCCCACGTTTTTCACAAGCTCTCAACAACTCAGCAGTTTTCCCCTAAATGTCTCTTGCTCTGTATAAAATAATCCATATGGCTGCTGGTCCGGAGCGGGGGTCCCATGCCGTTACCGGCCCATACGTTAGGCTTTTTATGGGCCTTTGGATGACAGTAGCGATGAAACCGAATCAGGTCATGCCAATTGATAGACATTCTCCTCAGCTATCAATTGCACACACAATCCTTTTAAAGTGGAGTGAAGAGAGGTCCCCCCCCCCTCCCCCCTCCCCTACGCTCCTGTCAACCATATCGTGGCTTCCCCAGAAGCTGTCATCATATAGTTCCCTAAAATATTTAACTTCCTCAAGAGATTGAACTGTAATATAAGAAATTAACCCTATAATGCCCACTGACTGCTACAAACAGATGTGAAATTTCAGGGTCGGCCGAGACTGTAATCAGCCCCCCTATGGCCAGGATATCATGTTCTTCACCGGGGTCAGACGCACAGTCGCCCTTTTCGTATTACCGCTCAGATTTGTCTGTAAGGTAGTGTTATATGGGCTGTGGAGAATTATTAGGCCCTGCACACATCTTTATATTTGAAATCCTGAATGCTTTACAAATTCTGAATACTCTACACGTCCACAAATTGCCTTATAAACTCATTTTAAAGTGCCTCCACATCATCAGAAAAAAAAATGCCTGGACAGCACATATTCAGAAGCAGGTTTTTGGCGCGAAGGACGGGTTGCAAGTCTTGTTCTAGTTGCTCGTTTATCAGTTAAGGAGATCTCGCTTAGCAGCTAATGGGAGTTAAGTTTCACACTTTGCTGAGTGCAACTTTATCCAGCAGTGATTCATCACTCCATCTCGTGTCACTCACGAGATGGAGTGGACGAGCCTCCGGGTCCCACACTGCAGACAGCTCCTCTTCATTCGTCTCTGTGGTTGTGAAATCTACACTATTACTCTTATCCTCAATTCATATTATACCTTTAATATAAAAAAGCATCAGTCCTATTTGTTTTTTTTAATTCTCACTGTAGCAATTACATTTGTTCTCTCACACAAAAACTCACTGCAGGTGAAGGCAATAGCCGTCCCTGCTCTCCAGAGTGGGCACTGGATGACTTGCTGGTGTATCGACCCCGTAAAGAGAAAGAGGGTTGAAATAATCCCGTTCTGAAACACCAACTTTACTCTATTAGGAGCCAACCTCGCCTTTAGAGGGACGACCCTTTGAGACTGAAACCCATCATTATGGGTTTAGCCCACTAGGTATGTGTGGGGACCGGGGCCACCCTTATGCTCAGGTATTCTGCAGGGTCTGGGCCTTCAGCCCTGGAGCCAGGGGCCCTGGAGCAGGTGGAGCAGAGACATGGTGGCCTGACTGATATTCATGAGGGCCGGCTAAATGTGGCCCTGCAGGCACAGGGCACTGGAGCGGTACGTTTCTCAGGACTCAGAGGGCTGAATCGAACTTGGAAAGCAAGCGGATGTTTGGAGCCATTTGCTCTCCGTGCAGGCTTCAGGTGTTTTACTTCAGTAAAAGTAGCAATACCACATGTAGGAGTACTCACACACAAGTATGAGCATTCAAGTCTAAAGTACATAATAATGAAACTATATTAAAGCACCAAGAGTAAAAGTACATTTTGTCCAGTATGGACTGTTACATAATTATATATACATATATTGTTGGATATAATTATTTATGTTTGAAGGTAGGCCTTTTATAAACTACTTTATACGATGCAGGGACACTTAACAAATAATAAAAAATGATAATGTATGAGTTGATTATATTTTGGTCATCTGAATTGACAAAGTAATAACTAAAGCTCCCAAATAAATGAAGTAAGTAGTTGCCACCTAAATATATGAAGTATAACGCAGCTTACCATGGAGGTAAAGTTCACATAATAATATGTTCACATAGTACTGAATTGTTCTGACAGCTTCCCATTGAATGGAATTGAACGATGAAGAAATGACAGTAATAGGAACTAAAAGGCCTCCGAGTGTGAAAGGCTTTAAATTTCCATTCACTGGACGCGATGAGGATTTGAGAACTTGCTACTGTGAGAACCGGCTGCTGTGTGACAGGAATCCTCTGCGTCCGATCCGAGGCCTGCTCCACAGATAATGGAGCAAGAATGTGGCCTGAGGGAGATAATTTGTTCCCAGATCTTTAGATGGCAATATTTTCATTCGAGCCCAGGAGGGGATCTCTTCAATTGCCTGCAGCTTCCATTGTCCAAGTCTTGTCAATTTATTTTTCTTTTATTCCAGACCACGGAACGCCTGAGAGAATTCAATTATCAACCAATTAAGAGGTGTTTCCTTTTATTTGCAGATTTTGATTCCGTGCGTATGCACATTGTCTGAAGATAAGACGGGAGCGGGGTGTTAAATCACTTGAACATTTCCTCTGCACGGACGGCTTCATATTTTCTCCCCAATAGCAGCCTTTCTGTTGGGTCCCCCGGGTGACAACAAAAGAGCATTATTGAACTCATCTCTCGACAATTGCTCAGTGGATGCTCGTCCAAAAGTGGTTCCCAATACAACCGAACAAGAAAGGAAATCCCATTAACGGGATTCACACACGCACGGAACAGCCGTCGATCTGCGTGACACGACTCTGGGAAGAGATGGAGACAGGTGGAATATTCAGCAAACCGGTTCACATCAAACGGGACCGTGATCAAGCCCAGCCGCGGACAGAAAAGTGAACTTTTGAACCTCGTGAAAGTAAATTAAAGGTCTGATTGCGTGATGAAACGGGGCGATTGGAAGTGACAAGCGTAAAATGTCTCTGTCTCACACACTTTACGGCTTGCAGCCACTTGACTTCAGATTTCCTGACAGGCTCTGGAGCATTTATACCATTTGTTTTGCACTTTCTTGAAACATATTGGGAACTTAATCTGAATATTTGCCTTTTTTTGGGCCTGTCTGACTGAATGGCTCCATGAGAGACAGAAAGCACAGCGTTGTTTCTAAAATATTGTAAATATATGTTAACAATATATAAATAAATAATCCCCCCTCATGGGTTAGTTACACGGTTATCATTCAGTGCTAACATAACTATACATTAGAATATACACTACCAACTCAGTAAGAATATTATAGGAACAAGAAAGGGATTATGTACAGGAAAATGACAATTAACTTTAAATGACCAATGTTGACCAAATATAATGTTGTTTGACTGAAGTATATTTCAATACACAGTTTCAAAAGGGCCTTGACTTCTATCTCTGCTTTTTTCTTCATCTAACACTCAGATAAGTAGGAGAATGACACATAAGCCGGGAGTTAAAATAAAAGACTTTTATTCAAACATCGATGCGTGTTTAGAAAAAAAACACAGAACAAAATTCAGTGTAAAATACATGTCACATCTTCTTGAGAAAATAATTTCTGTACATAGGTGTCTTCTTCTTTAAGACAGGTCTTTAAAATAAGATAGGCATCCATCAGATCAAGGATAGATTTCCCGTGGGCTGATTTTGTGCATTTTAATATTTTTCTACAAATAAAGATGTGTGTTGCACTTGTATGGCCAAGCCATATGGAGAAGTGGCAGTCCGTTATTCCCTTTCAATACACTGAAATACTTCTTCCCAGAAGGAAGGGTTGTTGTGGGAGAGAAACAAATACCAGTTCATTTCCAGTGCTAGTTTTACAAGTAGGCCTACTAAACCACACATGAGTAATAATGAATAACAGTAGGCTACTAAAGAAATGTGAAGGCCATAACGAGAGTGACACGTGACTACACCTCAGTTCCTTCCCGGTTGTATATGAGGTTATTAACACTGAAATGGTTGGAGAGGTTCTGTACTGATGCGTAATAGTTCATTCTGCTGTTGTCTGTTGAGTTCAGAGGAGAGATTAAGGTGGGCGAGTAGGAGCCCAGTCCGGACATGCCCTCTCTGCTCTGAGACAGTCCCGCGGGATGCCCGGAGCCGTAGTCCCGCTCCGCGCCCCGGGAGCCCTCCGTGCTGCCGCTGCCCGCCAGCAGCGAGTTCACGCTGGACACGAAATTGCTGTAACACGGGCTGTGGTCCGCGGACGGGGACGGGGACGACTTGGGCTCCGTGGAGGCCGGGGATCCGTGCAAGCTGGGCGGGGAGGAACTCAGCAGGCTGGCGGTGTCGGAGAGCTTGTGCGGGCCGTCTTCTGCCTTGACCGGGAGCGCGCTGCTGTCCGCCCCGCTGATGTCGGCTCTCCTCTTCCTCTTCCTCCGGAAGTTCCCGTTGTCGAACATCTTCTCGCAGTTAGGGTCCAGAGTCCAGTAGTTTCCCTTACCTGAATGACAATATATATATACAAACGTTTTAGTTTACTTTTAGTTCACATGTACGTGCACACCAGGACATTGTTGATCTTAAGATTCTTAATTTTCAAAAAATAAAAATAAAAATCTAATTTAACTGTCAATGATGAGGAGTTTCTTTATTAGTTTCAATATATTTTTTATTTTATTTTCTTAGAAAATAAAATCAATTTAAAAAGTGTTATCACAAAAAAAATAAAAAAAAATCAGCTTCAACACGTCGGACTCTGTTTAAGCCACATGTTAAATGAAAATATCTCGCACGGAAATACTTCGTCTTCACTCACCGGGGTCATCCTCGTCCCGTGCCATTTTTTTGAAACAGTCGTTCAGTGACAAGTTGTGGCGGATTGAATTCTGCCACCCAGCTTTGCTCTTCTTGTAGAACGGGAAGTTCTCTGCGACGTACAGGTAGATCTGGCTGAGAGTCAACTTCTTGTCCTGTGCGTTCTGGATGGCCATCGCTATCAGCGCCGAGTAGGAGTACGGCGGCCGGACCATCTTGAAGAGTTCCTGCTGGCTGGATATGGACAGCCACCCCAGATCCGCCCCGCCAAACCCGGTGGGAGGCGGCAAGAACGGCCTCTGGTTCGACCCGTATCCCGACTGAATATAGGACGTGCTGTTGTTCCCGGAGAGGTACGGAGAGGAGTTGATGCCGGGTCCGTTCAGCCACAGGTACGGGTTCGCGGACGGGGAGCTGTACTCCCCGAGGCCGTAGCTGGTGGGGTGCGTCGGCGGCCTCTGCGGGTGGTGGTGGTGGAGGTTCTGTTGGTACACACCGTAGTTATCGCAGTACACGGCCATGTCCAGGAGCTCCTGCGCGCTGTGGTGCTGAATGGGGCTGGTCTGCTGGGTAGATGGTTGGTGTCCAAAAGCGTTCATAATCCGAGTTAACCAGTATTCCCAAAACCTAATTTCGTGTCTGTGTCTCTCCCTCAGGACTGAGCTTATCCTCAGAGGGAGGAGTATTTATGCGCAGCGCTACAGGTAGCCCATTGAAAACTTCTGGGATGGTCACACCCCTCTTTTCTCTCTGTATTGACCCAGATCTCCCTATCAATGAGCACCGATACTGCATGCTGCGCTTCGTGTTATTTGATTTATCTCTAAGACACAGTAGGGACTTAGAGCTGTTGACCGTGCGTAAATACGCACTGGAGCTTGGGTTGAATATGGCAACGTCTATATATGTATATATATATATATATATATATATATATATATATATATATATATATATAATTGGTTTTAAACACCGCCAAAGTACAAAGTGGAGTTCGTAAATATGAAAAAGAGTTGACAGAGTAAATATTCACCCATTAGGATACATATGTAAAACATGTACGGTTTGTTTTGAGCTGCTATGAATTATTTTTACAAACTTCAGGTATATCTGGCACATACAGATCACCATTAATCAATCTAATATAAGAGCCGCGCGCGCGCGTCCGTAGCACGCCGCCTTCTCTCTGATGAAATGTGTTTGCAGTGAAGACTTCACACGCGCCAAAAGTTTAGTGTCAACAAGCGACTCGTCGAGAAAACACTCAGAAGACAACAGACGTAACAGTTTACTTACTGACCACGAGGAACAACTTTGATTTTATTTTATTTCACAAAGTTAGACAAATGGGGGAATGGAATTGCCCGGAATATTACAATTGGAAGTAAAACGGGGAACTTTTAACATATAATAATAATGCATTTTAATTTTAATGCAATTTAAAAAAAACAATATCAGAGTGCCATGTATATAAAGTTAAAGTATATATATATTTTAAGAAAAAGACACAAAATAAGTACTGTATACCTTTAATAAAGTTGTTGCTTCAACTTTAGAATTAAAATCAAATAAACGGCAGGCCAATGAGTGAGGTTTTGCATATCCAGTAATCCATAAAGATTTACTGTACCTGCGGAGCAGCTCTGATGCTCTGCCGGCTTCTGGAAAAGAGTCCAAGTTTCGATTGAGAGGAAAGTAGAATAGATGATAACAGCAGAGATACTTCAGTCACATTATAAACCTTTTACTTCTAATCCTTTAACACGTTGTCTCAACGAGATTCTTATTATTATTACACCTGGAACTTATTACATCGGATGTGAACAACTATATGATGCATTATGTTTCTATATGCTGCTATATAAAGGCCTTGATATAGTCTCCACTAACAGGCCATCGCTCAACTGAAGTGTACACTCACAAGTGAAATCAACGCGTACATTTTGAATCTGAAATGACCAGTAGCCTCGGTGGTCATCCTTGTAAAGACATGGGCTCTGCAGGTTGCTGCCGGACTCCGGCGCTCATCGGCAGAACATTCCTCATCTCCATGACCTTGGTGTAGTAGTTTGGCTCCAAGGTGTCATCCCGACCACCGGCCTTACAGCCATGGCAGGCAGTGGACTCCACAGGGGAGATGTGGCATTTAACCTCCATATGAAAACATCCCAACCTGTTATGTCACACCCAGGACCGCTAATTACTGCTGACTGCATCTGACATGATGGAGCTTCTCAGCCCGTGACGGGACTTTTATGTTGCAGCGGCATCAGGAGACCTTTTGATTTTTAAATCTAATATATTATTTATTAACATCAGCTAAAAAAATAAATAATAATGTTTAGTGCTAAAATGACTTTTTTTCCCCTCCTCTTTCCTCTCAGATTAAGTTCAGAGATGTCAAACGGGGCTCGACATGGCGACCTCAAGCCCCCCTGTCATTGTAAAGTAATAATCCAAACATGCCGACTGTGTGCGTGAGCAGTATTGTTGCTCGGTCGTGTCTGTCTTCATCCCCTGTTTCCTCCAGCTTCCTTGAGGTCACGGGGGCTTTTCTCTCGGAGATCAAGTCAATCACGGCGGGGTCAGAGAGGCAGCGCTGAGCGCCACGGGGCCCTTCAGGCGGAGACTGGAGGAGCCCACTGCTGCAGGTGATGGCTATATCACCCAACATGTCTGCTATACGTCTCCATTTAGTCTGTCTCACCACATGTCTCTGCTGGGATCACAGCGAAACCAACAAAGACCCCCAGGGTTCATTAATACGGTTTGTTTTCTGCGTAGCCGTGTGAGTTTGACATCTGCTAACTGCTTATTTATTTGGAGTAATTACCAGACTATTAGAGGCACTTAAGGCCAATGAAATCACGAGGCCCAGATGAAGTCATTCATTCTGACCGTGTTAACAAAATGATCCCTTTATGTAGCCGAGGGCTTCTCAGAGTCTCCCCCTAGTGGAGGATCAACGCAAAACAGACGAAACCGTTTGAGTGTCATGTGCTGCTGAATACTTTGCAGAAAGTTCACTCCTTACTAAACTCAAGGCTCTTTATTCTTCGAGATACAGACACATTTATTATAGGATCTCTAGCTGAGCTTTGCACGTCCTCAACCCATTTCAAGAGAACAACTGCTTTATTTTAATGATCAATCATTACGTTACTCAAGTCAAACGTTGCATGATGTCATTTTTCCATCTTATGTAGGAGTATTTTTTTAAACCTCTATCTAGCTGTTGCGGCCAGAAAATATACTTCTAAAAAAGTAACAGTAATAAAAATAACTTCCCAGATTAAGTTGGAGATATGTTTCGAGACAAACACACATATAGCTTCTTTATTTCCACAGACAAACATTACAAATTCTAAAAAATAACATCTACTCTTTTTCCCCTATGGAAAAAAACATATATATTAAAAAATGTTTTAGACTATTAGACAGAAGATGCCTTCTACTTCTCTGAAAAGTTGATTGCACCTGCAGCCTCCAGTTCATTCGTCACATATTCATCCGCAGTCATCATCCTCTCGAACATTCGCGCACGTTTCCCCTGCAACATATTTTTTCTGGAGTGGAGGGAGAGTTTGCCTCGAAGGCCCGACAGCCTCAACTACAATTTGAACTATCGTGAGCACATAAATATCTCAAGGTATCCGTCCACCTGCCGGGCCCAAGGGAGCGAACATGTTTCTCAGTAATTAGACGTTCCTCCCTGTCGTCGCCTCCGACCAATTACTGTTTGGCCCTGACGGTCCGTCTCCTGCAGCCAAGGAGGCCGTCCTGCAGACAGCACGCTGCCGGAGGGAGAAATACAACCGTTGGTTGCATCTCCTCCACTGGGCAGATTTACACCTCAGCTCCTGATTAATTACATCCTTGGAGATCGGATGCTACTCGCAGTCTGCTGTTCTCACCTTCAGTTGCAGGGAGGTTAACTATAACCTCCTCACTGTGTCCTAGCGTGGTTCTTTAAATGCAGGCACTTGGCACAGAAAGCTGTGAAATTAGAATTTGTAAGCAGATATTTCAACTCTTTATTCCACCACCGAATAAATTACTGCTGCTTCAAGTCACCGGGGCAAAGATACTGTGGACGTTATTTTATAGAGTCTGGTGGAGTCAAGATGAATAATTTGACCTTAAAATATCTACACAAGCCAGAGGTTGACGTCACGTTGGTAATTCTTCATCAAGGCAGTGATGAGGAAGGATGCACTGACAGAGTCCTCCAGAGGAGGGCAGCATTGCTTCAAGCATGATTCCTTCAGCGTCCCTCAATAAACCAACAACTTTACAACGCCCATCGATCAGCCATGGTGCACAGCTTCCTGGGAGGCAACATATATCAAAATACAGAATCTGATCAGTGTATTGATTTTAATCACACAGAATTGATGAAATACAGAGTTCAGAGCTGAAAGCGAAAGTGATGAAATATGTTCCAGTCAGGACTTTGTTAGTTACAAGTTCCCTGATACTAATTCTGCCCTTTATTTACCTCCCTGCTGAAGAGGTCGACTAGATGCCAGTGTGTTATCATGTCAGATTAGATGGAAGCAAATATGTGTATAATCATAATTTACATGTTACCTTTAAACCTTTATAATGGGACTAGTCTCTTTCTCTTGGAGTCTTAGAGATGAGTTTAACAGCAATATATGAGAAACAGCCATCTTGCACATAACATATATCTGAACCAACTTAAAAATATAGACGTGAAAGACCACATTTTAAAGATTGAATTAACCGGCTCAAATCAATAATTGTCTGTGGCTCTTCCAAGTTATTTCCGCGTGAAGCCGACACTCGAACTATGCCTCCTCATCAAACCAGCTCTCCACCCCCGATCTCGAGGTATGTCTCCTAGCAACACGTCCAACCGACTGCCTGGGAAAACCCACTGCTTCATAATCACCTCAGCTAATATAGATCACCACCGCTTGGCTTTCTCCCTCGACCCAAAATAATACGCCTGTGTACAAAATGTACATTTTGTATTTATTGCTGAATGCAGCACAAAGTAACAAGCTCACATTTAAAAAGAGAACGGTTCTCCTGAGCCGTGGAGTCCTCTGTGGACTGGTCTCTCTGTGCTGGTAGGAGAGTGATGGAGGGTCTGTCTGCAGTGGGTGAAGTTAGAGGCAGGACAGATAAAAAGGCATTAAAGTATTCACTCAGAGGCTCGGATCACTGCTACAGGTGTTAACCGTAAGCTGCTTCAAGGGACAAGAAACGTTTAAACTCTCACACAAAGACGATTGAAGCTTCACTAAAAGTAGCTCAAATCGGTTTCTACCAATAAGAACTGCCGCGCATTTATTTTACCAGAAAACGTGTAAGGGCTGGATCCCCATCCATCCAGGGGCCCGATTATCAAATCAATCATTTCAGTTTTAGAGGGCCTCGCCTCCACCGGGTCCAACAACACATCTGTGCATCAGTGAGCGAATCGGGCTGATGGAGCAACGTCTTATTTTGAGTAACACAACCATAAAGGATCCGTTTACTGTTATTTAGTGTCGTATTATTTAAAAAGCTAATTATTGCAAATGTGAATGCAGCTTTTCAAACTGCTGGAGCTCTAATTCAAAGCGATGTTAACGGTCCCATCAAACCACAATAGAAATCATCCCGCGGTACGATGACTCATCTGTTATTGTGTTATAAAAAACCTTCATCTTCAGGAAACATGGACTCCATGGCCATGGAGAGCAATGTTCGACATGTTCGTTTACCAGGAGGCAACAGGCAGCTCCAGATTGAATGCAAATCTTTCTTCATCTCCATCCAGGGTGACATTTATAACACGTCTCTTGGAAAGAGTCATTTGATGGCTTGTTCTTCTTTGTTAGACAGTAAATAGCATCAGTACATTCAGGCGTCTCGGTAATTAGATGGAACTGTGTGCACCGTGAGGGAGAGGGCTGTGCAGCAGGATCAGAGGAGAAATATAGAAACAGAGAGCACATATACATTATCAATAAAAGGTGCAAGTATAAAAATAGCAAGAAACAGATATCCATAGTTCAAGAATACACACCATGCAAGAAATAGAAATACATTTAACAACAATAGGGATGTACACTACCGTTCAAAAGTTTGCGGTCATCCAGACAATGTTGTGTCTTCCATGAAAACTCACTTTTACTTATCAAATGAATTTAAAATTGAATAGAAAATATAGTCAAGACATTGACAAGGTTAGAAATAATGATTAATATTTGAAGTATTAATTTTGTTCTTCAAACTTCAAGCTCAAAGGAAGGCCAGTTGTATAGCTTATATCACCAGCATAACTGTTTTCAGCTGTGCTAACATAATTGCACAGGTTTTCTAATCAGATATTACTCTTCTCAGGCGATTAGCAAACACAATGTACCATTAGAACACTGGAGTGATAGTTGATGGAAATGGGCCTCTATACACCGATGGAGATATTTCATTAGAAACCAGACGTTTCCACCTAGAATAGTCATTTACCACATTGACAATGTATAGAGTGTATTTTTGATTAATGTTATCTTTATTGAAAAAACAGTGCTTTTCTTTGAAAAATAAAGACATTTCTAAGTGACCCCAAACTTTTGAATGGTAGTGTATAAGTTGCTCATATCTCAAGTTAAAAATGTATATGTTTACAGGATGTAACTTATCTGCCAGAAAAAAATAACGGGGTGGGGGGGGGGGATTGGATGAAGTGATGCTTTGTATTCTCATTTAGCTACTCGTTAGCAACCGCCTTGTTTAAGAAATGTAAGAGCTTAAAAATCCACAAGAGGGTTATTTACTGACGTATTTCATAGCATAGAACAAAACATGAAAGTCTCTTCAGTTTGAACTTCAGGCTTCTAACCAAAACCCAGACAGAACAACCTGCCGAGGACCCTGAGGTGCTACCATCTCATTTCAGGGCTTTGGGTTTCCTGCAGCGCTCCATGTGCAGCTATACAGTTCAATGCCTGTAGTTTATGAATAAATCCTTTCAAAATGTGCTTCAGCCTCATCTACACCGTGACACGTGTTACCTCGCTAACACACGACACTAAGATGGTTAACATTACACCTGCTCAACATCGGCATGTCAGCGTGTCTCGCCTGAACATGTTCACTGCCAACATCTTTCAAAATAAACTTGCACTAAACTCATATTTCAGTTCAATGTTCACTTCAGTTTATTTTATATAGCCCAAAATCACAAATTGCAAATTTGCCTCAGAGGGCTTTACAATCTGTCCCAGGACCTCACATCGGATCAGGATAAAACGCCCCCCCCCCCCCCCAAAATTCTTTCATGGGGAAAAAAGGGAAGAAACCTTCAAGAGAGCAACAGAGGAGGATCCCTCTCCAGGATGGATATAGAAGCAATAGATGTCATGTGACCAGAAGGAATCATTACAGAGTTACAACACATTCAATGAGTATGACAGAGTGTATCAATAGTTGGTAGTCGGCATGGTCCACGATCCAGAAAAGGGGGGCGGGGCATCAGCAGGGCCATGACAAGAAGCCGGCTCATCAGGCAGGAGGCATCAGACCCATTCAGGTCCAATGGACCCTCTGAGACGTGAAGTCACGAGGACTCCGGGGAGGAAGCAGAGTTAGTAATGTGTGATGGAGAGATGAAAATTCATCCATAAGTAGAGAGAGAAGAGGAGATGGGTGCTCAGTGTATTCTCAAACGTCCCCCAGCAGCCTATCAGCCTATAGCAGCATCTCAAGGGGCTGGACCAGGTGAACCTGATTCAGCCCTAACTATAAGAGGAAAGTCTGAAGTCGACTCTACATGAGGTGACTGTGTCTGCCTCCCGGACTGAAGGTGGAAGCTGGTTCCATAAAAGAGGAGTTTGATAACTGAAGGCTCTGGCCTATAGAACCTACTGTATATTCGTCTCTTTCATACATTTCTGTTGGATAACACAGCTCGAATAACAGCGTGTCAGCAGAACTGCTGACAACTTAGCAGCCAACTTTTTTTTTTTTTTGGCTCTTTTTTTTTTTTTCTTTTTTTTTTTTTCTTTTTTTTTTTTTTTTTCTTTTTCTTTTCTTTCTTTTTTTTCTTTAGCTCACTGATCCTCTTTTCACTTTTTACTTTTTTTTTACTGCCTTTGTGGCTCTTTTTGTCGTTACTCGGTCTTTATCTTGCAGTAGCTGGCGGACGGGAATGAATGGCACTCGCTTGCGCTCAGCTGCTGCTGGCGAGTGCTCGCTTCTGCCTCTGCTGAGAAAGCGGAGAGGGGTGCGGAGGGAGAAGAGAAAGGCCTGCGAGAGAGGGCGCCGAGAAGAGCTGAGAACTGGAGAAGGAAAACCGCGAGACCGCGTCGACGGGAACGTGCGCGTGGTCTTTGGATCGAGCGGCTGCGTGGAATAGATGTAATGGAAGAGAGGGCGAGTCCGTACCGTCTTGTCCACTATCACTGCGTGGCCTTGCACGGATCACTGGCGTCTCGCTGCGGCTTCAGGACCGCTACCAGCGCTGACAGGGCTGACCGGCGCTGGAGGCAAGAAGAGCGGAGACACGGGCGGTAAGAATGTGCGGTGGTGAAATCCGGACCATGTGCGTGATGGGCGCTTCTGTAGCGCCGCATTGAACTGTGTGAGGCGTGGGGAGCGCCGCGCCTTTTTTTTTTGTTGATCGTCCCGCATTTTTGGGTTTGGTGCGCCAGCGCCGCGCCACGCTCCTGCCACTGTGCTCTGTGTCCACCATCCTGCTCTGCTGGCTGATGCTATCATGGGCATTCGCGGCTATCACTGACTTTACTCACCACACTTAACCTGGCCAAAGCTTACCTTCCATCCCTCCATACCACCCACCAAACTTCCATCAAAAAAATACTAGCCAAGACCTGCTAATACTAAGCTGGACCATACTAGCGCCACCCCTTCTCCCCCTGACCATCCCCCTCCACACCCCTGTGAGACCACACCCAGACTGTCAGGTCTGGTCCTCTGGTGGTGACCACTGGTGACTGTTGTGACTGTGATGAGGTGGGTATGACGAGGGCTGTGGGACAGCTGGGCTTCGAGGACTGGGACTGGGGAGGTGGACCTGACAGGGAGCTTGAGGAGACAACGGAGACTGCATCTGTGGAGACTGCATCACGGTCTACACCACACCCACCCAACACACACAATGTCCGCCTTCTTCCCCAACAACAAACCCTGGATCACCAGGGACCTGAAGGCGCTTAACTGGAAGCTGCTCTGCTCTCCAGGCTGGGGATGACTGAGGAAAACCTGAGCTCAGAAAGCCCAGAAGCAAGGGAGAAGGGAGCTCTCCAGGAGGAAGCTGGAGGCCAAACTCCAGCTGAACAAACACAAGAAGGTGGTCTCCAATGCATGATAACAAGCTTCAAGAGTCTGGGCATGAAGCAGAGGGGGGCCTTGAGAGGGAGGAACTGACAGAACTGTTTTCTGCAGTTCACAATCACCTCAACCCTTTCCCTCACCACACCCTCCAACCTCCTCTCCCCACCTCTCTCCCCCACCCCCCTGCACAACACCCCCTCCCTCCACCCAATGCTCTCCACCCTCCCCCCTCCCTCCGACTCCCCCTCCCTCTCTCTCAGCTGGAGAGACCACCTGAGAGCTGAAGCTCAGGTCCTAAAACAGCCCAGCCGCTCTCCCCCCTGGTCCCAGCCCCAGGCGCCACCCCAGCGCCTGCGTCCTGCAGTCCCTCCTCAACCTCAGCCTGAGGCTCCTGGTGCTGCTGCTGTGGAAGACGTGTCTGGCTGGGCCTGTCCGCCCAGTGGCATCCCCTCCCCGCCCCACACCGCCTGGCCCCTCCTCACCTCCAAAGGTGCTGGAACACCCACCCATGGAGGTGGGGAGCGCTGGTGTTCCCATCCGTTGCCTCCTTGCAAAATCTCCTCTGGGCTGGACCCTCTGCATCTGCTACCCAGCTTGCTCCAGTGGGACAGTGTGCCACCATCAGTGAACCACTGCTGGATGGGAACCTGGATCTCCTGTGAGGTCACTTTCTTTCACTCTCCTTGTCCATCCAGTACATTCCAGCCACTGCTGCTGCTGCTGCTCTCTGAGAAGCTGGTGGACTCCTGACCATCCATCTCCAGACTCTCTATGCACACCTCACTGGCAGACAGGTCAGTCAGTGTAATGGTGGTGGGCGGTGGTGGTCTGGATCAGTGAACTCACCTGTACACCAGTTCCTTCCTCTTCAACTCCTTCCATCCCATCTGCAGAAGTACTCTGATGTACCTGCGTCATGCCATCTGCAGCAGGATCTGCGGGATGATTGGACGGGAGGAGGGGAGGAGGTGGTGAGGAGGTGGAGGAAGTGGGGTAAAGTGGGGTGTGAGCTTAAAGAAAGAGATGAGACCCAAGACCTGAGAGTGGAGTGTGACCAGAGAGGAGAGTGGCTGGACACACAGAGGAGTGTCCTGGGAGGGTGGGACCTGGTGGTGTGGGAGTGTGGGTGGAGTGGTACTCCAGAGTAAGGCCGACTGAAGGCCAACATCAAAGAAACGGAGAGAAAAGGCCAAAGAAGGGAGAAAAGAAAAGAGGATGAGTCTTGCCTTTCCATGCAAAGAGATGTTGGAGTTATTCTACCTGCAGCTGTCAGTCTTCTGTTGCCAGTGTGTCTGCTTTGTCTTGGGGGAGCTGGGTGAGCCGTGACACGGTGACACTTAACACAACAGAAAACTGGGCTGAATCGTGGCTCCATGCCAGGCTGAGCTCTCAGGTGGCTGAGAGGAGGGTCGGAGAAGAAACTGGTGTCCATATTGTCCCAACCCAACCCCTCTCACACACTCCTCCACACAGACAGAGAGAGGGACTTTCTCCAGACGCTCTCCTCCTCTCACGCTGCCACAGGAGAGAGAGAGACAGACTGCCATGCGCTATGAGGCTATCTACAACATCACCCCAGTGATCACCCCAACCCACCTTCTCTTCTTTTTTTGTGTTTTTTTTTTTTTCTTGTGTGTTGCTGCTACTGACTCGACAAATTTCCCCTTGGGGATTAATAAAGTATATATCTATCTATCTATCTATCTAAAACACGATATACAGGACTGTCTCAGAAAATTAGAATATTGTGATGAAGTTCTTTATTTTCTGTAATGCAATTAAAATAAAAAAATGTCATGCATTCTGGATTCATTACAAATCAACTGAAATATTGCAAGCCTTTTATTCTTTTAATATTGCTGATTATGGCTTACAGCTTAAGAAAACTCAAATATCCTATCTCTAAATATTAGAATATCATGAAAAAGTATACTAGTAGGGTATTAAACAAATCACTTGAATTGTCTAATTAACTCGAAACACCTGCAAGGGTTTCCTGAGCCTTGACAAACACTCAGCTGTTATAAATCTTTTTTTTTACTTGGTCTGAAGAAATAGTAAAATTTTATGAGATAGGATTTTAGAGTTTTCTTAAGCTGTAAGCCATAATCAGCAATATTAAAAGAATAAAAGGCTTGCAATATTTCAGTTGATTTGTAATGAATCCAGAATGCATGACATTTTTGTTTTTTTAATTGCATTACAGAAAATAAAGAACTTTATCACAATATTCTAATTTTCTGAGACAGTCCTGTATATTCTGAGTGTCATTAACAGTACTAGAGCAACCACTAACTACATGTTCATCACCAGTTGGAGTGGGTCTGATTTTGGCAAACAGCCAAATGGAAATCGCATAGACAGCTGTGATTGGATATATGCACGAGCGTTTATTTATGGTAATGTTTTCCTCTTTTATGATGCGAAAAGAGATATTTAGGCCTACAGAGGAGCGTGCACATCTGCAGCCTCCCGGCAAATGAAAGTCTGTCACGAGGGAAGGAAAACACACACATTATGCCAGGCTGAAATGACAAATGAGATGGGGACAGAAGGCGCTGTAAATACATTTCTCCTAGAGGGAAGGAGCTTGCTCACAGCCCCCCCCCCCCAAAGCCTCTGGAAATCCTCTCAATTAAGCAATGCATCCTCTCCGCTTTGAGGAGAGAGGGGGTGAAGCATAATGCCTGCGCACAAATCACTGAGAGCCCATTGAAATAGCTGCGATAGTTAACGATGTCATATTGCCAGTGCTGGAGGGCCTCGCCCTTCATCCCTTTTCAATCGCGAGCCAAGATATTGAGTGTGCACTGGGTATTCTTGGTAAGTGAATTATGCCACTGGTGGATCTTTTTATTCCCACCTCAGCTCATGTGCTTATTATTGAGATACAATAAGAAGGTAATAGTGACTGCAACATTTTCTTTTTATTGTTTCACATCTCTGTGGATGTAACTGTAACTCATCGGCCTCAAACTTTTTAATGGCAGAGTGAAAACAAATCCATCTAAATGATATACAAACATAGATATCAAGGGACTGATTGCGTATGGATTCACCCGCCTCAAATCAATGTTTAGTAGGACTGCTCTCGTCAACGCATATATCTGTGTTAGCTTTGTACACCCGCACTGCACTTCTCCTCCAATATTCTTTTAAAAAACTGGTTAAACTTTTAAGTTACAGTTAAGTTGTCTAACAGGTTTATTATTGCCACAAATACATTGGACCGAGGCTTTGCCTTTGTTACTTTAAAACATTGGTAGGCCTATTGTTGTCCTGCAGTCGGAGCTTTGTCTTTACGTTTGTTGCCACGTTGCTGCTGGATTTTTGTTCCCCTTACCGTCACAAATATCCCCACTGCATGAGCGCGTCATTACCAGGCATCCCCCCCCTCCACGCCTTGTCGTTGTTGTTTTTTTCTCCTCCTTTTTGGTACCGATTTATAAAACCGCTCCTGGTGAAATCACCGGGGCAACGGTATTGGTATTCAGCGTGGAGCCCTGTAGCTCCTCCACAGCATCCACGGCCCTCCAGGCAGATTTACAGCTGTGACATTTATTATGTCTGACCTCACTGGGCATTGTTGCATTTCAGAAATCTTGTTACAGATGTGTGTACTTTGTATTCACGGTATACTTTTTGCCGGGACATTGACGGAGCAGCTCGTGAAATCGGCCTTTTTCACCGACGACATTTGACACGTTACAGGAGAAGACGCGCAGCGGACAGGATACAATTAATGATCCGACTTCAGTTCCAGGGTCCTGTCGTTGTGCATGCTGGCTCACTGTCACACTGCATGACTTCGTGGCTTACTTGAGTAGAACTGAGCCATTTTGAGCTATTTCTAACACCTGCGTTTATTAAATTCATTTGTCTTGGTCATGTATTTATTACTTCTGTCAAAATATTAACAACTTTTGACCAAAAAAACCATTCAATGTATCCAAAATCCCAAAAAGCGCCGTGGCCGACTTCCTCTGCTTTGCCTCGTCGCCATCGATTGGCCATTAGGAGTGGTTGTTAAGTTATCGACCATTAATGGTCATTCATTCTTCTCACGCACGGCACTTTTTTTTAATGGAATGGATTGAAACCGTAAATCCCAACAGTTTGATGTTCCCGTGTAGCGGGTCGAAAGCGCATTAGCACCGAGGAAAAGGCTTTAATGAATCACGTCTGTCTTACTGTAACCAGGGCGTGGTACTGCACTGAAGACGGGTCATGGGCCAGAGAGAGCCAGGTAGTCCAAAACCAAAGAGGGGAAATAACATGGGTGTGATTGTAAAACTTGCATTTTGTATTGAATATTATTTATGCCATTTCTTTCTGTGTTTGCAGAGCAATTCATCAGAGAGATGGCACACGGTCAAATGTGCATCGCATTGAGCAGCAGCATCAGAAGCTCAACCACCTTCCTTACTCAAGAGAGCTCCTTAGAAGATTGCTTCTGTGGAGCTTTATAGAAAGTAGTTACATTATTTGGTTTATTGATGAACAATTAAGAAACCGTGTGTCTTAATGAACAAACAAAGCCGTGAGACAATTTATAACCGAGCTACCGTATTCCAAGTGGTGCTTTCCCCAAATAAAACTACAAGGGGAATGATGTCATTCGGTGTAATTAGAACGAGAGAACTTTATAAACCCAAACTTTTTGGAAGGTTAAAAAACAACAACAGGCGAGTAAACTATTTTACTGTCTGTCAACATCTATTTCATCCAATAAGATCATGTTTTCACTCTGTTCATCTCGTCCATTGCTGTTGCAGCATTATGGGGTTTGTGACTTACCAACACATTAATGTTGCATCATGCACCTGACAAACTACGTTCTGACTTCATTCATCACAAGAAAAAACACATATAGAAGATTGACGCATTTGCAAAATATATATTTGAAATAGAGCTGAATACTTGGTATTTATATTATATTTCCACGCAAAATATTGCGATACTATGTTGTAGCGATTCTCCCCCCCCCCCACCACCCTTTTAAAATAAATCCATTTAGTTTTCTGAATATGGGAAGGAATCACAGGATTTCCTTACAATTATGTAAATTAGTTTTAGTTTAAAGAATCTAAAAAGCATTATGATTAAAGAGCATATCTCCCCAAAAAAACAAAAAAACATATGGTGTCCCTGTCAATATGATCTCTTTCACTGAACTTTATAAGAGTCAGTTATTCCACCGACACCCACAGTGATGCACATATTACTAAACTCATTAAAGTGTAACTCAATTTAACCCTCCTGTCGCCTTCGGGTCAATTTGACCCGATTCAATGTTTAACCCTCCTGTTACCTTTATATTTACTAACATATTTTACCCTTGGGGTCAATATGACCCCAGCTATTAAAATCTCCAGAAAATTATTAGAATTAATATTGTTTTCCAAGTTTAAGTGTGAGGTACTTTATGTTTGTTTGTTGACTACCGAAAGAACACCAACATTAAACATTGAATCGGATCAAATTGACCCGAAGGCGACAGGAGGGTTAAAGCTGCTGCACAAAAGATAATTTATACACACACTTAAAGGTTCAATCTCCAATCATTAAATTGGAGTCAAAATACATAAATCCCATCAAGCATAGAACACTGAGAACCAACGTGTCACTCTGTGCGTCTTGGAAGAGAGGAGCCGTGACACCCAATCTATAACGGTCAAATGACAAAATTAAACAAAACCATTAAAAAAAATTTAAATTATTATACCATTTTTAATAGAGAAAGTGAAGAATGACCGTCAGCAGTTTCTATAACAGACAAAAGAAAAGAAGGCAGAAGAAGGACAAAGCTGCTCCCTGCGATTTGAACTATATTCCAGATATGGGACACATTCCAGATTCACACTTCCAGCTTTGAGAAAGAGAACCGATCTCACGGCGAGCGGACACATTATGGAGATGAGATCGCGTTAGCCTAGATAGAAGCTATTCCGTGGCCCAACGCGTCCCGGTAGAGAAACCAGCGCCCGTGTTGATAATGATGCTGCTCGTGTGACGGCTGTCAATCACCAGGCGGAACGCTGCGCTGCCGAGTGTCGACGAGAGGAAGCGTGCACCGATAGCCGGTTGGTCTTGGGTTTACACAAAAACTGTACAGGAACACTCGCATCTATTTCCAGCATCTCTTGCTGTCAACAAAAATAACGAGGCAGACATATTTCTTTAAAAAATACATACATCTTGAGAGTTTATTCAGAAGTCATGTCAGTAGTGAATTAGGAATATTATTGAAAACCAAGGTTACAGCAATCTAGGACAAGGTCTGAACAACGCTAATGCAAAAGGAGTTAGTTGTACGTGCACTCCAACATGTAACAATAAAATCCATCACAGCTCTCTCGCACACCAACTCGGTGAAGTCAAAACCTACGAGCCCTTTTTTATTCTCATATAAATGCCACTTAATATAATGATACGTTAATACAAAATATGCATGATCAAATCACATAAAAAAAAAAAAATGAAATAAAATAAAATCATATGTACAAACCTCTGTACATAGTGGAGATATGAGTAAATGAGATTTCTTAATGAGCGATGTGCCCCCGTAGACTTGAGAGCGGGTCAGCGTTGGGGGGGGGGCGTATCTGAACACAACGTCCCGATAAAGACTCAGAGCGGCACAGACGGCATGAATGCATTCAGGGACTACTCCTGTACGCCTGCTGCAGACTGCATACACCTCAAACTGTACGCAAAACAAGATGGAAAGAAAGAATTAAAAATAAAGGGAAAGAAAAACAGGATAAGAAGGGGCGTGCTGCAGTGAGGTACAGGGAGCGAGGAATGTGTGGGTAAAAACAGACGCTTTTGGGTGGGAGCGGGAACCGTTTTGTTTTTGTTGCGTCGTCAATGTGTTGTTCGGGCCGTCGGCGTCTTTGTTCACTGCACTATTCCCGAATCGATGGAGGCCTGTTTCCTGGTGGTCTTGGGAGGAGGTGGCGGAGGGGTCTTGCTGGGCAGAGGAGGAGGAAGGTCCTGCAAACAGACAAACCAGTCATCATGAATTTAACAATTCATTCATATAAAAAAAAAAAGTCCAAGTTCAGATCAGGGAAAATAGACAAGAAAACAGGCCCGTCCTAGTTTAGAGACAAACAATGTATGTTTTTCATCCAGTCAAATGATTAGAATTAGAATATTTCCATGAGCATACCACGGGCTGTAATGAGGCTCTTCTCTCCACTTCCATGTGCTCACGCTCGTCTATAACAACAGTAATAATACATTTATACAGCGCTTTTCGAGACACTCGAAGACGCTTAGATGGAGGACCGTAAATAAAGAGCGTCCGTCACTCAGCCTCTGGACATCTGCTCTCCCTACACTCCGCTGTCTGCACGGCCCGCGGCACACACGGATAAATACGATTAGTTCACGCGGCGGCGAGGCGAGAGGACGGCCGGCGGAGACGAGCCGCTGATTAACAGCGGGAGAGCTCCTGATGGATGTGAGAGGAAAATAAATCATCTGATCAATCACTTCAAGCACCGGACAGGCTGAGGGTGTGCGGGGGGGGGGGGGGACACAAGTATAAATAACAGCGGCGTGGAAAAGGTGGAGGAGGTTGACCCGGATGTCAAGTGCGTGTCGCGGCCTCTTGCTTCATTAGAAGCGGCGGGCGTCATTACGGAGCTCGTCTCGTCGCTAATTACAACACCTACCCTTTGATGTGGCGGGGGAGGAGGCGTCGAGGGACTCGTCAGGTCTTGATTATCTAGCAGGTTGCCGTAATCAGCGTTGCTGCCTTTCACCGGCAGCGGGGGAGGGGTGTCCCCTTTGTCCGAGCAGCCCATGCCGTTCAGCTCCAGACCTGCAGGGGGGGGGGGGGGGGCTCGTCAGCTCAAGGTCATCGCCCAGCCACAGAGTCACGGGAACACTCCGGCTGGGACCCAACATAGATCATGTGGCTTCTTTTTTTTTCTGTGGAATTTCCTCATCATTTGGACTGATTGAGACTTTTAAAGAAACGAGAACGAATTTGAGAAAATCTAATTCACGCGATCCAAATTCCTGCTCTCACTAAAAGAGGAAGTTCACTGATTTATTACAACGACAGACTGTTTTCATGTTGAACTTGGGTTTTGTGAAAACATTATTTTCAATATCAAGTATTTATAAGCACAATATAAATATTGAATACATATTATAATATAATGATAAGGGTTTTAAGTCATGCGTCACCACCATTGTATCATGGAAAGAGTTTCTAACCTTAAAAGAGTTACGGGATTACCAGGCGTGGAGAATCAAACAAGAATACATGAGCTGCTTTGTTATTAGAGTTGCATGATGGGAAGAGAAGCGTCCACTGTGTTTGGAGCTTTACCCAGACTACCTGGCTCATTCCATCTTATCCCATACAATCAACTCACAGCGAACTCCCCTTTTACAGGAGCGCAGGACTCCATCACTGACAGTGTTACAAACTGCCGACGATACACAACTCCTGTGTCTTAAAGATGCTGGGAGGAAACTGATCGATCAAGTAATAAATTACATCACAGCATCACTGATCAGGTCAAATGTTTCATTTGAAGCCTCCAAAGCATCCAGTGAGAATTTGAAGTCTCACAATGGAAATTATATGAATTTTGAAGCTGCGATGAAGATCTTCAGAAGCGAGAACACACCGAGCCCCTTATGAGGGATCCTAGTGTTAGCAGCTGTGATGAGCATGAAACACGTGCGGCTAACATGTGTCACAGTGCCGTGATTTAAATCATTATGTGGCATGCAGTGTGTGTGTGTGTGTGTGTGTGTGTGACTGGGAGTGAGAATGAAGTAGGATTGCTCATACTGGAAACAGCGTGCAGGCTGAAGGAGAGTTTGCTCCTGGGTGTGATGGGCGGTGGTCCCAGCGAGGAGGAGGAGTTTGAGGAAGAGGAAGAAGGGGGTCCGGGGGACACGGAGAGGCGACGGTCTCCCCCGATCTGGTTGAGAACTTGACTCCTCGGTCTCTGAGGCCGCAGAGGACTGATCTGTGTGACCACGCACCAACACAAACAGGAAGTAGACACCGTCAGGGAACGAGGGCTCAGAGAAAAACAACCTGGGTTTCACAACAAGTCAACACAGAACAAACTGGGAACAAAATGTATTATCGAGCAAATGAGTCGAGTCCATGTTGAAATAGAACAGAAGATCAATAACATATTTTTTTTCAGGAGAAAATGACTTTCACACCTCCTGTGGGTTGTTGTGTGTGAACCCACGTGCGCATCGAGTCGACTACTCGTATTCCTGGAGGAGAAACCATTTGGAGAAATGTGCTCGTTGGCATGCAAGATCTTATTTGTGGTTACAAATCACAGTTTGCACACAAGAGCGCTTTCTCCCAGCTTTATTATGGCACGAATTTGAATATGAAAAGATGTGTCCTCGGGGCTCTTCCACACTGTGGGCTACAATAATAAAAACATCTTTTGTAATTGACCAAACTGAAATAGTCAGCCACAGGGGAGACGCCGGAAACATCCGCACGCTTCATTCAGGGACGTGATGCTTCTCCCTTCTCTTCGGAAAACTGAAAACGCAAAACTTTCTTGATTTGTGTGTTACAGATTTTAACTTGTACTAAAACTGTCGACCCCTAGGTGCTCTACCCTCGACCTCTAGGTGCTCTCCCCTCGACCACTAGGTGCTCTCCCCTCGACCTCTAGGTGCTCTCCCCTCGACCCCTAGGTGCTCTCCCCTCGACCTCTAGGTGCTCTCCCCTCGACCACTAGGTGCTCTCCCCTCGACCTCTAGGTGCTCTCCCCTCGACCCCTAGGTGCTCTCCCCTCGACCACTAGGTGCTCTCCCCTCGACCCCTAGGTGCTCTCCCCTCGACCTCTAGGTGCTCTACCCTCGACCCCTAGGTGCTCTACCCTCAACACCTAGGTGCTCTACCCTCAACCCCTAGGTGCTCTCCTCTCGACCCCTAGGTGCTCTACCCTCGACGCTCTACCCTCGACCCCTAGGTGCTCTACCCGAGGCAAGAGGCTCCTCTCACGAGGCAGGCGGCTCCACGACGGGAGGGGTTAGTGATATGTAGAGTGCAAAGAGAACACATGGGAGCCAGGTGATGTGGAGAGGAGAAGGTTGAAGATTTGAGAGAGGAGAAAATAAAGACCAACCCATAATACTTCAAAACACCGACTGAGGCCCGCTCTGTGGCACATTCATGCGTTTCTACTGCGGGATGTCCTGTGTGCCAGAGTTACACGAGAAGACAAGTCTCAGGATTGTTAAAAAGTATAAAAACACAAGTGTGTAGCCCATGAAGTGGTGGCTTCTACTTATTTATGTTGTGTACAGACAACAAGACCGCGGGGCTGTAGAGGAGCTCTTGGAGAGTCGGCCTTTGGCAGCATGAATGATCTCAAATATCACGTTAAACTGCCCATTAGATCTGGATTAATTCTTGTGTAGAAGAATGGTCGTGGCCAGATGGGGGCACTAAACCAACCGGTCCATTACATACGCGTGGTCAGGGGCCTTATGGTTCAGACTATGATGCTCGAGGTGTCCCTCGAGAGCCAGCTTTGGACGTGTCAACAACAGCGTGTCCGTTTTGAATTGGTTACATGTACACTTTGTTTTTCAAAATAAAATTCCAACGTAGGTTTACTTAGTTTTTAGGTTTACTTGCATCACATAACTACTTGGTATACAATACTGACATGCCTCTTACTCACTTATGTTATAATTCTGTACATATTTTGTTTTTTATTCTTATTTTTTATTTGTACTCCTATTTTTTTTACATTGAAGTGCACCTAGGGGACTGCTATTCAATTTCGTTGTTCTTTGAACGTGTTCTCTGTAACAATGACAATAAAGAAAGTCTAAGTCTAAGGTGAATATTGTTATTTGGGTTAGTTAAGTCAACATTGAGTTGGTCTGACACGGGACAATAACAGCGGCCTCCTGGGTGAAGGTCCTGTGTTTTTGTTGACCAAACAAACTTCCACTCCAGCGCACACTGCACATCCCGTGTCAGACGCTCGACCGTCTAACAGTGTCACAGAAAGGTTGAAGTTAGGTTGAAGTTCAGTGCCGGGTGCAGACGCTTAAGGGGGCCTTGTGGGTCAAAACCAAGAGGTTTATAGATATTTATAGGATAGAGAACAAGAGAGGAGGAGGAGAATACAAAAAGGACAAACAGGAGAGAGAGAGAGAGAGAGAGAGAGAGAGAGTAACACATTGGAGAGTTCCTTTCCGTACCGTCTCTGACAGGATGACGGCTTCGGCGTGCTGCAGAGGGATCTCGGTGGTCTTCATCTCTTTGTCAAAGATCTCCTGGTGCTTACTGTTCCTCTTCTCCTTCTTTTTCTCTTTGCGCTCCCTCTCGGACTCGTCGCGGTCCAGCTTGTCCTGAGACTTGTTGTGCAGCTTCTTTGGCAGGAGAGGCTCCAGGGCAAAACTGAAATAAAGGTCAAACAGGAATAACTGAAATAGTTACGAGCATAAATGTTAGTTTGGTCAGGATTTGTGTTAATTAATGAAAAAACTGCATAAGCAGATCCTCAGGAATCCTCTTAGGTTTGGAATTAATCTTTCTACAATGTTAAATATGGGGCCTGAGACTTATCGAGATAACAACAACAGGGATTATCATAAAACAGTAATCCAAAATATACTGCTCAAAGGGGATGACCAAAAGTCACGGAGGATGAGTGGCATTTTAAGGCCTGAAGAACCGTAAACTAGGCGTTACCCATCTGAGCCGGGCCTGGAGGGGGAGTTGTCAGAGGAGATGGAGGTGACGGAAGCCACCGACAGCGGCCTCTGGGAGGAGGGCATGGTGAAGGAGCGCACCATGGAGTGAGGACGAGAGCCCCTCCGCTCGTCTGCTGCGGGCTGACGCCGCAGAGGAACAGAAAAACAGAAAAGAATTCAGCTTAAAAGTTGCAGACTGCTTTGAAGTCACCTGTGCAGTTATGTTTTTGCCTGAGATATAGGGAGGGGGAGGGGACCGGAAGGGTGAAGGTCGTTCCCAATCATAATCCTAGAGCAGCAACACAATCACACATTATTTCATAGGAAAGGAAAAATGGAACTCCGGTGCTGCTATTCACTCTGTACAAAAACAAAAAAAACCTGCTGGAAGAAAAACTGAACTTTGACAATGAACACATCTGTATTTAAAAGAGTCTGTTTGAGTGGAGAAAGGGCCCGTCACTCATCTGGAAGGATAACTTTATCATCGCGCCCTAAAGATGGAGACAAGCTGACTCCAGCTCAAAGTAAGTACCACATTCATGTTCTCAGTTCATTTGGAGGACTTACTGTACAGGGATGTATTAGTATCTGTGTGTGTAAATCACGAGTCTGGTCTTGACGTCAGCTCTTTGAAAAAGCATCTTATGCTGTTGATTTGATTTTTTTCTTTATGTTGATTATGTGGCGACCTACGCCGAGCGGCTCCATCGCTTTGGTGGTTGTATTGTTTTAATTTGCAGCACCCACACCCTCCTGGAATGTGTCAGAATAAACTGTAATGATCTTTAGTAGTTATTGTATCTATTTTTTCGTATCTTAATGATTAAACTTTTATAAATATGTAAAAAAACGATTCCGAATGTCGTTTCCCTGTAACGTTGAAGCAAAGCAAACCAAGCCTTTAAATCTCCTCGTGAAAAATATTTGGAGTGATGTTTTTCTGCGGCTGGTGTTTCCAACCGTATCAAATATAAAATATTTAAAATGTTCAGAGAACAAACAGGGCTTCCACGCCCCCTTCAGCATCACATCCAAGGACTTTTCTGGCCCAATTCTCTGAAATTCACAGACCCAACACAGCATAGTTTGAGACATGGATCAAGGTTAATTAGTGTTACACCACTGAGAAGGTGTCACATGAGGACGAGCAGGCCTTCCAGAAGCTCACAGGCAACAATTAAGCAGAGAGAGACACTCGAAGGTGTGAACGCTTCTCAACTGGGCTGCGTTAGTGACGGCAGACCACGTGGGCCCGCTGGAACCGGGAACAAAGCAAGCGCATCTATCTTGCATCTGAAAAAGAAAATGACATGTGGAAACAACGAGCAGAGCAGGAGGAAGAGAATCCCACATAAAGGATGTCTGTATAACAAATTCATTAATTTCCTCGAAATCCTCGGCCATACGCACCAGAAGAAAGAAAAGCAACAGCTTCAGATTCCATTAGTTCCGGCTAGAAAGGAGCACACGAGCTACAAAGCACTCGTCGTGGAGCAGAAAGCTCCGTCAACAAGCAAAAGCTCTTACCAGCGTTTTGACCCCGTACTGCTTCTCCACCTTCTCCCGCAGTTGCTTGAAGCAGGCCTCCAAGCGGTCGTGGAAAGGCCTCAGCGCCTCCGTGACCTTCTCTCCGTGGATGCGAACACCTTCGGAGAGGTGTGGGATCTGCCGAGGAGAAACGTTCACGTGAGACACATTCATCCCGAACAAAACCCCGGAGAGCGGAGCGGTTAGCGACACGCTGGTTCCTCTTTTATCGGAGGAAAAACATTCCCGTCACGCCACGTGCATCCAATTTAAGTCACGCGACCTTCGGCCCCTTTGGCTGTGCATACTCGGCACGGGACGTGCATCAGAGGAAGTATCACGACAACCTCTTCCAGGTGGAAGCAAAAGGCTGTTGCCATGACACTCCCTCACTCTGCCTCCCACCTCATCGTAACACGGGTGTATTAAACAAGGAGATGAGAAAGAATTAACAGACTTATATGTGTAAAGGAAATAAGTGCATGTGATGGATGTTTCCCTCCGAACCTCTGGCGCAAATAAAGAAACAAATCGCCCATTTCCAGCACATTTCCTCTCACATGATTGTACGAGGCGAGTGCTGAATAGCAAATTCTAAAACACATACTAGAAGCATCTCAGGTAGAAGGAGAGAGAGAGAGAGAGGGGGAAATAGAGAGTGCCAGAGCGAGGGAGAGACTAAAACCGCTGAAAACTAGTAATTAGGAAACCCCAGTTCCAGAGTCAGTGTCAGCAAGCGCTGCTGACTAAATCTGGCAAGAGGAGGAAGCGTCATCCCTTGGGAAGCGAGGGTTTGAGGGATTTCTTTTCCTCGCACTTCTGGTGAGAACACAGGTTACATTTATATTTTATAGAACCTGGTATTATAGTACTACTTGGCTATGGTGAGGCAGAGGAGGATTGCACAATAACACGCCAGAAACCAGCAAAGATGTTACAATCAGCTGTGGTGAGAGCAGATTTTTTTTTTTCTCCCATGGCAACCGTGAAAAATATTCCCTGGCTGTCGCCCTGCCGTAAGTGAGAAATACAGTTCGAGGTGAAAGGGAAAGCAGCTTTTATGCTTATAAATAAGTAATAGGAAAAAAAGGAGAAAAACAAGCCACATTAGAGGGGGATTTAATTCAAACGTTTATATTAATTGGTCGTCGTCAGAGTGCTGTATTTTGCACATAACTGCAGAGTGCGTCTCAGAGTGCATCTCAGAGGACAGTCGCTTTTACTGCTCACGAATCCACCTAAGCCTTGAGCGAATAGAACACATCATCTGCTCAGGACTACCAAGTGTGTGAAGTATCTGGAATAGGTGTTCCCGTAAGGAGAGTGTGTGTGCTGACCTGGGACTCCCCAGAGACCGCTCGCCTTTCTTCACAGCAAGCGGCCCCTTCACAGCAGGCCTCAAGGCCGGTACCGACTTCAGTTTCGTGATGCAACCTTTTGTCAGAATCTCAAACGATGCATGTTTTATTTACATGCGTTTCAACACATGCTGCACTTATATAAACGGAGAAAAATAGTGACGTATGCAGGAAAACACATCTATCATGTTCGCTCGGAGTTAGCTCAATGATGATAGGAGGTGCACATATTGAGCAGATTGCCTTAAAAAGAAGTACGAACATAAATAAGTTAAAAATCCAGGATACTTCACTCTAGAATGTCTCTGTGCTCTGCTCCACACAACGAAAGCTCTGGCACAGAAAGATCAGTGAGAGAAGGCTACAGACGCCCCGCGAGGATTTACCCTCTTATTGAGCACCTCCATGATCACCGGCATGACCTCTAGGAGAGAGGAAAGGAAAGGAGGAGGCTGAGAGAGAGAGAGGTAAAGGTGAAAGCAAAGAGAGGCAGAGGAGTCAGATGTTGTGAGATGAAATGGGGAGAAGAAAAAAAACAGCGAGAGTGAAAGCTGAGGCAAGATTCCCGTCTCTCAGGATACCCACATCTTTTTATAGACCTTAGGATGATTGAGTGCGACTGAGTGGCGGCATGGCAACATCATTCTGCTTGGTGGCTGCACAGAGATAAGCTCAATGTGGAAGACACGTAGGCTCAAGGTGGCAAACACAGAGATATACACATTCAGAAGTTTAATTACATATTTCAACTTTTCTTCTTTTTTTGCCCTTTCTGCTCTAGCATTCTAACAGATACAGCAGGCTTATGATTTGGGATCAATCAGTAAGCGACATTACCTCCTGTAAGGCTAATGTCAATGTCAGATCATAAGGCACTGGAGACCCGGGGCTGCATTTATAAAAAAACAGCATATACATTCAACTTGAAAGGTTGCAAAGAGTTCTTTTGATAGAAAAAGGACAAAGAGGGAGTGCCTACACACATTTTTGTGAAATGCACGCTGGCAAAATGCGGTCAGAGATTTGGTTTGGTCTCAACACCAGTTAGTCATAGCTTAAAAAGCTAGACTACTTCTAAAAATCTTTAAAACCAAAAAAATACGTAGCAGCTAGTAACTGTGAGTTTGTTTTAGAGTCTCTGTTCCCCCTAGTGGTCAACATAAGTAACTGCAGCTTTAAATGTGGCGTAAATAATTGGGATATCGCAAACCCATGAGGGTGTATTCTAAATAGGGAGCAAACTAGGAACCATGTAGAATAAAGCAAGAGATACAAGGAGGCTACTCTGCAATATGTAACAAAAAAATGATATTTTTCTCTCCTTATAAATATTCTGTTTATATTGATAATATCCAGGTGAAATTTGCCTCCACGGGTCTGCGATTCCATGTATTGATCAGTCAGATAGCCGTAACCACTTAAAATAGAATGGATCGGGCTGCAGTGAGAAGTTGAAAACGCTAATTTAGACATCTGTAGAGAGAGTTGGCTAATTATAACCAGAAACACCACAGAAAACAACAAATACTTTGTATTTGCCAGGGAGATTTTTACAATACCTAATTTCCTGATTTCCAGTTGCTCATTTCCTCCCTAATTACCAGACGAAGACAATGGATGCTGCAGAATAACAGTGTGCACACGGTCTCATTTTGAACCGTTTAGTTGGTTCATTGGACCTCATTTGTCTCATTTAGAAAGATTCGAGATGAACAAGAACGCTGGCGAGGAGACGGTCGATACCATTTCAAATCAACCACTCTGCCGTGGTCATCTCTTCAAAGGTCTCCTTGTGTGCATGTCTGGCCTACGTATATATATATTCAGCTTCCTCCAGGACACGCCTCTGTGATGGGCACAGCAAACAACAATCCAGGGTTTTTTCTGCTACTGGAAGATGGATACCAGCGTCGATTACAACACATGGTGAGCTGGGTGTGAAGGACATATTTAACTGGGCACAGCCGCCAGTACACTCTCATACTGGAACAACTGGGACGTACAACAGAGCTCCTGCTCATTAGCCCTGTGGCTTCTGTTCGGAGGATCATTTCTACATTGCAGGGAGATTTTGAACACTATTCTCGTCTCGTTGAAATCTCAAATGATGCACGAGTGGTTTTGTCTCTTTCTGGAACCAACAGCATTGAACCGAACCGACATGATGGTTCAGTGCCTTTGCTTCGTGACGGATGTAAACATACCTGATAGGTCTTGAAAGGTAAGATCTGGTTGTGTTCTCCAACCGTGTCAAACATAATATACTCGTGTTATTCACTTCTTTCCAGGAGTAATGAAGGAGCAGCACATTTATTTCTAGGCTAACCTCACCTGCTTTCCCATCTTCTACTTCAGTCAGCGATGTCCCACAATTACAGATGCTTACACAATAATCAATATTTAAATAATGAATATGGAAAAAGTAGACAAACCACTAATATGGAAATAGTTCTCATAAAACGACAACAACAAAAACAGCATGACAACAGTCTAAGGAAAAATAAATATGCGCGCAGCATCACAAACGGCATCAAATGAGAAGTCAATATATTGCTGTGTGAATCATCGTGTCTTATGAAACAAAAGGTTTCACAAACACACAAAAACAAAGCTCCGTTAGAGATGCGGAGCACAAAGTTGACCTATTTTACAACAACAGAGGGGAACAGCTTGAAAATTCAAATAGTTCCTTTTTCCTTGCAACTCGCTGACAGAGAAACTTCTGGTGTCTGTGCTCATTTCCTGGGCGAGGCATGAGGCTGCAAACCTCGACGTACCGATTATTAAAGTGACCCTTAGTTCAGAGAAAAAAAGTGTGAAGAACACAACAAAAAGCACAACAAGAGAGAAAACCTGGAGGACAGCTTCCTAGCATCCCAAAGGGAGGAAGTCTTGGTTATTCCACTAAAAAGCAGGAGTTTATTAATCAAAGATGAGCCACACATTTGCGTTGTCATGGTAAGCTGTGGAACAGCACGCTCCGTGATGTATCTCAACAATAAGTGCGTCCGCTGCGTGTGCACTTCCTGCAGGCTCGGTGAGGCTGCAGAGCTCACAAGAAACACACCGATGCTGATCTCGCTCCCCCTCCCCCTCCCTCTCTCTCTCTCTCTCCCTCTAAGCCTCCATCTCTCTCTCTCTCCTCACACTGTGAAGCATCCTCCCTAACTTCAGAAGGTTTGCTTTAGCACTCTCGGCCTCACCGTCATCTCCGATTAACTCTTTAACACACTTCCCCCCCGCTCACTTCAGCTACTGCCATGGGACACTCCTGTCGGTGCACTCACTAGTCCTTCAAACGATATTACATGTCCAGCTATAACCTCTCAGACTTTTGCCGCGGCAGCAGTGCTTTAGTAAGGGGACAACATGTCAGGTATAAATGTCATAATATACACAACAGAACAAAAGTATCCGTCAGCATTCAAACTCTCCACTGCTCGGTGTCTACGGGGGCCCTGGGTGGGGTGGCCTATGACTGACATATTTCTGGTGCCGATTCTATTAATAAATAACTCGACATGGCCACAGCCGAGCTGGCGGGGGGCGTTATCGGCTCTAACAGACAGTCGCAGGGCGCACGCACGGCTACGTGAATAAGGCTCAGTTAGACTTGACGTGGAAAATAGTTGTTTCGAATGTTGCACTTTTATTAACTTTCACCACAGTAAGTTGTGACTAAGGCCAATATGTCTTCAGCATCTAAACAGCCAAGTGAATAGCCCAAAGCTCATCCGTACAAAGTGGCTTTTTCATGCATCTCCATACCGTCCAATCATTTTCTTTGCCTGGAGGCTATTTGCCTTCCTCTGCTTCTGACATGAGTCATGGAAAAAAGAAATACCATGTAATGAGGAAACGTCCTCTTTTAAAGTAAACAAGATCGTCATTCGAGATGAGAAGACCACGACACTTTAACATCTTTGGCGAGACAGACTGATTCTTGGTGCTTTCCCATGATGCCGTGCGCTAAACATAGACACAGATCAGCATAATGCCGTTGAAGCTCACCTGCCAGGCGATGAAGTCCTTTAGTTTCTCGATCTTCTCCAGGTCCTCTGGGTGTTCCTGGATGTACTTATCATTGAAGAAGGCCTGGGGAAGAGGGAGAGGGGTTACTGGAGTAAGTCCATTTATATGAAGGGAGAAAAAGGAGGCGTGCATCGGGTAAGACTGAAGGAAGAATCTGAAATGTGGTGCGCTTTGTAATATAAAGAAAATGAGAAACTTTGGAGAGAAATACACACAAGTCAAAGGGGACAACATTGGGAGGGACTGTGAAGATGAGAACAATTCTGTCGAGACATCAGTCTCTTCTCCATCACCTGTACCATTTCCCTGAGATGAAGGAGCGACCTGAGGGCGACGAATCCACATCGTTCCTCCTCTGACTCATACTGCACCGCTTCGCAAGATGACGAATCTATTCCAGGTTGTCATATAAACTGGGAACCAACAGGCTATCCCTTTTTTTTCTTCTTATCATTAAAAAAACACTTTTCCCTTCCAAGCGAGTCGCTATTGTGCTCTGGTGAATAAAGGGCGCGGCTCTCAAACCGGAGAGAACACTAGAAATGTGATGAAAAAAACAGGATGCATGAATGATTTGAGTTTTTCATGAGGGAAAAAAAAAGGCCCCGGTCACATCGAACAAAAACTGATTCATGATGCCAACAAAATATGGGAGTAGTCACAAGCGTGATGATACAAAAATATTGAGGCTGGTGGAATGAGAGCGCCGAGGACCTGAAATATGCACAGGATCTTATTTCAGAACATGACATCAAACCTGGGGGAAGACATTGGTTCATTTGAATTAGCTCTGAATATAGCTTGATACATTAGAAATATACCAACATCATACCAAATGAAGCTGGAGCAGCAGCCGGTTAGCTTAGCTGAGCATAATGAGTGGAACCAGGAAGAAACCAGCTAGATGGGCTCCCATCAGGACCTCCAAGCTCACTAATTATCACAGTGTAAAAATGCAGTTGTGTGTGACGAGGTTTATGTGCTGCACTACCTGAAGTCCCTGACTGCATGGCAACCTCACTGTGACAACAAGACTCCAGGAAGTTGCATCATGAGCTTTGGCGGTGCAGAGAGGCACATTTTGTGACTATTTTGTCTCCGGTCTGTATGCGAAGCTAACGTTTCCTGGCTCTTTATTCATATTCAGTGGACAGACACAAGAGTTTCAATAATCTTCCCAGTTTAAAAAAACGTTTTTACTTTCCCAAAATGTCCAACTGTCACCTGAACGTACTCGGGCTGAGGCAATATCGGAATGGAACACATGCAGAACTATTGCCACGTTGACTACCTTCTCATAGTTGGTGAAACCTCCCATAACAGCCGGGTCCACAATCCCATTCAGCAGCATGGAGAGGGGGCTGATGGGAAGGTTGGGATCGTTGAGATGCCTCTGCACCATGCTGCTGATCTTCTCATTGGTCAGCTGCATCGTTTCCATGGCGATCTCCAAAGGACTGATCTCCTCCTGTGCAGCACCGTACGGGAAGGTGTCGTTAGATATTCAGTTCATATGCACGCGTACATCACGGCCGTCTCTGGAACCCCAACAATGGGGCGGAAACATTTTGTGTTGCCTGACGAGGGTAAGGTTGCTAGAGGAAGGGCCGCAAAACCCTTAACTACGCACATAAATCATGAAGGATAGAGGAGCAATGAATCATTATCCACTGCGCCCATACATGAACCTACAACTGTCAAACAAAGATGGATAGCACTCTGGTGTGGGGGGATTTCAGTTCCCATGTCAACAAAACCTGATTGGCTGTTCTGAGAAAAGACAAATAAAATGCCTGGATTAATTCCGCCACTGGGGAAAAAAAAAATCCACCAAATCCAATATGTAAAGAAAAAAAAACACCTACTTGCAGCCTCCTTGCAAGTAAAACTTTAGGGGAAAACACGAGTAGGTTGTTGTATAAATGTCAGAATTAGATCCCAGCACAAAAGAATAAAGACGTCGTGCCGAGGAGACGCATCTCCAATCTGTGCAGTGATGTCACAGCCAGCTTGATAAAAAGCATCGTCAGATGGAAGGCTTGAGCTTGGTGAATCTCAGCCCAGTCATCAAGCTTTAAATAGAGAGCGTGACCTCGGGGAGCTGGCCTCTCCCTGGCTCATCTGGAGGGCAAGCTGCTCCTGACGGGATGTTTCAACCAGCCTGGAGGAGGAGGCCTCTGCTTTGAATTAATGTGCCAACACTTCACTACACAGACTCAGGAGTTAGGCAGCGATCGAACCTTAGTGAAGGAATGATGGTGCTTAGGATGTGGCGGCCCAAAGGACCAGCGGGGTGAGCGCAATGTCCGAGCTGCCGGGTGTGTGGGGGCGTCAGGTGACATCTAGAAATGCTGAGTGAGAAGACTGCAGGTACTTTAGCGCCTTGGCTCAGGAGAACTTCTGAAGATTGCTTCGCCAAGCACAGATATGACAGTGATGAGTCAAAGCAACCAATAAAGAATAATTGATTGCATAATACTCAGCCGGGCTAATTACTAAGTAGCACATTTGTTTTTGGACAAACTAATGACGCATTAAAAGGATGAGGAGGGTGTTTTGGCTCGAGGCGGTTACAGTAACCTGCTCTTATGCTCCAACTTCTATCTGCTGCACTCCAGACATCACCCCCAGCCCAAAACGGGGACACCAGGCCAGCCTCTTAATGAGTCAAAACCACAGAGCTAAAAATAATGATATTTTAATGCATTTTCAGCCGGACGGAGGGGAAATGTGCCACAATAAATACTTGGAAGTCATTTGCTGCAGCTGTGAGACCATCCTCTCTTCAACAGGTTTCCAATACAGCAATCTAGGTATTTCCATTACAGGAAAATCAACAGTGAGAGAGATCCGAAATGTCCTCTCTTTGCATTTGTGCTGTGACGCTATGGTCATTGGAGGCAGCCTTTAAGGAATGCATGGGAGATCAATGGAGGCTAGAGAGAGAACGTGCCCCGCCGTTAGTCCGGGGCTGCCTATACAGATTAAGTGGACGAATCGCATCGATTGCCTCTGAGCAAGGCTGCGGAGCCTCGTCTCATTAGGACACCTGCCTGGCACACGGGCCCTTCGTACTCACCATGGAGACCGACTTGACTTCAAACCAGCGCAGGATGCCAGGAAGTTTGTATGCCGTCGTGTACGTGGTCCTCTCAATCCACATATTCTATGGACAGAACGACAAAGACACACAATCAAATCACAGCGCAGGAATCGGCTGATATGACGCGGCGGGTTTTGAGCCAAACGGCATTGAAACAAGCGTTTAGACCGTTGAATGAATGGGAGTATAAGGTGGTGTGAAGGCTGTGCAATTGAAAGCCATTGTAGGGAGAGGTGGTCCTATGGAGGTGTGCACTGCACTGGGAGCTCAAATAATGTCTGTACATCTTATAAAGATCCATCACCAACTGTCAGGCCCGAGAGGGTCCCATCAGTCAGAGAGGAGTTAAATACCTCCTCCCACTGATGAAGTGATGCAGTGAACACACAGAGAGGACGGTGTTAATGGGATTAATTTGTCATCTGCCACCTGGATATTACAGGTGCACAATACAGAATTCCTAAAATATTCCAAACATCAGGAATCGACAGTAATAGGGAAACATATTTGGATCACTATCCACAATCTTATTTCGTCTGGGTCTCCTTGTGGACTGCTCTGATATTGATTTGCTGGAAACGATACAAAAGATTTGCTAAACCCTCAAACACAAAACTCAAACGATGATCTAGCAGCATCCTGCAAGAAAGATCAAAACATCAGTCATGCTATGAAAACAAAGACAAAACTGAGGAACCTCTTTCAGGTTCACAAACTATTTGATCAGAATTAGAGATCATCACTCGGCCTACTCGCCCTCCTGAGTAAAGAAGTGCAATGGTTTGCCCTGTTAGTGGCGCTGAGGCACTGGTTTCTAGCCACATACAGGACTGTCTCAGAAAATTAGAATATTGTGATGAAGTTCTTTATTTTCTGTAATGCAATTAAAAAAACAAAAATGTCATGCATTCTGGATTCATTACAAATCAACTGAAATATTGCAAGCCTTTTATTCTGATTTATTGCTGATTATGGCTTACAGCTTAAGAAAACTCAAATATCCTATCTCTAAATATTAGAATATCATGAAAAAGTATACTAGTAGGGTATTAAACAAATCACTTGAATTGTCTAATTAACTCGAAACACCTGCAAGGGTTTCCTGAGCCTTGACAAACACTCAGCTGTTATAAATCTTTTTTTTTACTTGGTCTGAGGAAATATTAAAATTTTATGAGATAGGATTTTAGAGTTTTCTTAAGCTGTAAGCCATAATCAGCAATATTAAAAGAATAAAAGGCTTGCAATATTTCAGTTGATTTGTAATGAATCCAGAATGCATGACATTTTTGTTTTTTTAATTGCATTACAGAAAATAAAGAACTTTATCACAATATTCTAATTTTCTGAGACAGTCCTGTAGGTTGTAAATATAAGCCTTTGTGTCTGTGGTTTATCCGTAAATGATTGTGAGTGAGAAACAAAGTATGGATCTTTGAATGCTTTAAAATAAAATCCACGTTATGTTATGTGAAGTATAATTTTTCAAAAACAAAAAAAAGTGATACAAATTCACAGGACTTTTATCACTTAAATTGAACAATTATTCGTTCAGCTTCGGCAAACTAAAGTAGCTAACATTTTATATACTAATGTTCAATACTAAGGACCCTACAGTGTTATTTGTAGAAATCCAAACTGGCATAACACTTATTTTTCCATTGAAAAGAATGCGCATGATGATTTAATGTTGACAAATAATGAATAATTCCTTAAAAAATAAGTAAAAAAACAATTACCGCAAACTCGTTGTCGGGGTCGTTCTCCCCCTTCCTCGCTGGCCTGGAATACTGGAATTTATGGACTTCATTTACTGTGTAGAAACTGGGGAGGGAGAACATCAGCGCCTGAGTAAATTAAAACTGTTGTGGGTCATCTACGGCCTGATTCGCGGAGGTGAACTTGTCCAAATCAGGTTAATAGACATGGTCGCTTGGTGGCTGTGGGCGCACACGGCCACACACGGACACACACACACACATGGACACACGCACACACACACACTTGCTCTTTCTATATCCACATGCACACAGGGAAATGATCCCCATGAGGCGCATTGCATCCCTTAAACAATATCATATGTTTCAAAGAGCATGCTTTTCCTTGATTAGCAAACAAATATGAATCAAATATAAAATTAACCACTGCCCTTTTATGGTTGGAGTGGCGGCAATGTGTGAAGAAGCAATGTTTGATGTTTTTCTACTCCGTCTATGTATTGTGAATGAACAATACATAGACACAAAAAGCCTTTCAAACACCAGAGAGAGAGAGAAAAAAGAGAGAAGAGAGAGAGCGAGAGAGCGAGGGATAGATTGGGCCTTAGTAGTTCAGGGCTAACAGGTACTTGAGCCGTTTATTCTTGGTCACAAAGGGCAACACGCTATTTCATGATAAACACGATGAGAGCCAGTCCCAGATTAGCGGAGAAAGTGAAGCATTAACATTTTTAAAAAGTCGCCTCGGATATTCAGATGTAATAAACTGATTAATAAAGCAGCTTTAAATCAGCTGAGTTACCCCCAATTAAGCCTTTTCCGTGTAATTAGCTGGCGGGCTAGAGATGGTGCAGGAGCATGAGAGGTCAAAGCAAGGTCACTACTCTGGCTGCTGCTGTGACGCTTTGGCTCAAAGCGCTCCGTCTCATTGCTATGCACCGCGGATCTTTCCCACTGAATGAGAGAAAACAGAGGGAGACGAGCGGGGAGAGAAACCCAGAGAGCGGAGTCGGCCGAGACGGACAGACAGCTGGTGTGGAACAGTCCTCTCGAAACGCGGTTGTCTAATCTGGGCTATTAACAGAGTTACACATTCCAATCAGACACAGTTCGCAAACAAGCCCGCCGGCTGCTGAAGGGGGATGCGATAACATCAGTGCGGCTCAGGTACTTCTGCCTCAGGGTTTTTCACAGTATAAGTCTGCTTTTAATTACGTCCATTGATGCGTCGGGTCGCATATCAAAGTGAATTTGCACAGCCGACTGATGCAGCAGCGCATGGCCGGCGTACAGATCGAGCAAACACGCGAGCGGGGCGGGGGCCCGCTGTTTGCTGTGGGCCCGGTGCGCGACACGAAAGGTATGAATGATGTCAGAGGAACGATGTTGTACTTGGCGCGGCGACCGGCAGCAGATGGCTCGGTGCAAGTTAATAACCACGCGAACGACAAGAAGGTCAACCGCTGTTTGTTCCACACGCACACACATTTACGTCGTTTTATAACCACTTTCCACCACCGTGGCCCCTCAACACGGCACACTAATAATACAATGTTATTCAAACGCAGAGAACTGGATGTGGAGAGAGGGGGTACCCTGCTTACCTCACTATTTGTTCAGAGACGGGCTTGTTGTGGAACTTGGCGGGCAGGTCGAGGATGGGTTTAACAGTGAAACACTGGAAGTCTTCAGCAGGAACGTCAAGGAAGTCATTCAATCAAATCTAATTATGAGCCGTAATGTGATCGTTTCACAAAATAAATTGTGAGAAAAAAGAAAAGAAAAGAAAGCTCCTACAAAGAACTCCCATGTTGTGTATTCTCACGGATGGGTCTAGTTTTCTTATGGAGGTCCTACAGAGCCATGAGTTTCATAACCAGTTGAAAGTTCCTTGTGGTAACTTATACTAGATAAAATAATAAAGCTTTGATTCATACACGTGAAGCATTTTGTCTGACGTAATAAATAACAGGGAAAGGCAGTTAAAGTATAATATTCATGATATTAACATTAATTGAAATAATGTCTCCAAGCTCTAAAATACGTCCCTAAATATGAAGTTTATTAAATAAAAAATATAAAAAAACATTTCTCTTCATGAAAGTGAAATGAAAAGCAAAAGAAGCCAAAAAGCAAAACATCAAGAGTGAGAATTGAATGAATGAGGATACATTGTCCAGAAGAACACTTTGTGTCCTCGCTGGGCGGCGTGGTCGTCTTCATCTTCTCTGCGTTGGGAAACTGTGTGAGGAGACGCGCCTCGATGTCCTCTCTGCGCTCGTAGTCCTTCCCTCGGTAGATGAACATTTTGTGCTGAAGGACAATACAAAAAACCGTGAATATACTCGATTCAGAACATTTCTTCATATAAAAACTAAACAATAAAAAAATGGGGAAAATAGACTTTCAATTAGCAACACGTGTCATCATTTCAGGTCACAAAAGGCTTCTCTAGTCTGAGATACAAATCTCGTTTCTGAACCTCCCAATGCATCTTTTGTACATATTCTTCAGCCAATATGTTTTACTTTGTTTGATTTCTTCCTCCAGTCCATTCCACCAATGATATGCACATACTTCTAAGATTAATGTGAACACATATTTCCTCTTAAATTACAAAACCGCCTCTCTGTCCACGAATACGTTCTGTTTATTGTCAGGAATTTAATTGCCAGTTTCATCGTTTATAAATCGTAAATTCCCCCAGATGCCTGAATTTCAATGTATGTGGTTTAAATACAACAACATTAAAAATACAAAACATTAAATAAAAGCAGGTGAATATTTTGAGACATGATGCTGACAGACTCAAACGGTACATTGTCCCCATCATATGAATAAAGCAATATGGTAGCACTCACTCCGGGTCATTTCATAGACCATTTCACAAGAGATTAGATCCAGAAGCATTCATTCGATTGATGGCATTCAGGGACAATGGGAAAACTGAAATATTTAAAGAAAGTCGCATGGATGAGAGCGGGCGCCTTTAATTTGTAAATCTAGTTAGCCCGATGCTGCGGCTGGGTGAAAATACATTATCATATTAAATACTTGGAAATGCCGGTGAAACAAAGTTCTGGGGGCTCTTCCACAAGCGTCTGCTGCTAACTAGCTGTTGATGAAGTTTACCTTCAAACCATCGGTTCCAGTTCAAATCAGTGTGGTCAGACCGTAGCACTTGAGGACGGGTTCCTTCGCAAGGCCTTGATCCCTCGTGGATGTGACCACCCCCTTCTCTCTTTTAACTCCTTTCTTTCTTCACAGCGAGCCCGATGCTCAAGTCCCCAAATTGATTCAAGGAATTGCCGCCGTGAAACACGCCCGGGACCCGCTATCAAATGAGTTTTTGACAAATAAGTTGACAAAAGCCCGCTGATTTACAAAGTCATTCCTTCCAGCTGCGGGAGAATCAGTTTTTTCTCTTAATGACTCATATCTGTTCAAGGACATCCAATCTTTTTGCCACTCTGAGGATTGTATGATTATTCACAAGAGGACCGCAGCATTTGCATCGAGTTGTTGAGCATTCGAGTCGTGCGTACGGTAATCTCAATGTCACGACTCTCATTTTCATTACCCTCAAAACTACACCGGCTACTTCTGGCAGAGGAAATCACTGTCATCGCCGGGATAATAATTCATGCTTAATGGGTCTTTTATTTCTTGGCAATTTCAGAAAGTCAAGTGACAAAACAGTGCTAATTCATATTCAAATGAAAAACGCGTACACTCAGGAATTAAGCTCCTTGGATATACTTACACTGAACATATGTGGAGACTACAAGGAACACAACAAGAACACTTGAAAATGTGCAGACACACTTTCTTTCAATCAACTGCAGAATCCTGAAGGCTCCTAATAAAAAAGGGCATCTTGCTTTCTTCCTAAATTAATAAAAGTCATTTGAAAAGAGTGCTGCTGAAAAATGCCCGAGCCAGGAACTTTCCTTCATCTCCCCTCCGCTCAGGGTTTCGTCTGAGGAAAAAGTGGAATGATACAACGTGACGGCTCATAACCGCCTTGCTCTGAACGTGTTGCGTTAGGATACATATTTCAAGCCAACTTTCACACACTCTCGGCTGCTTTTGAAGCGGAGCACTCACAGGAAACTAAGTACGGGGATTAAGTCAAGTTTAGGATTGATGGGAGAAGGGAGAGGTGGGGAAATACGCAGACTGGATGTACAATTAGACAATTCATTGCTGAGTCTTTGAAATACTGGGAATACCTTTAATGTGTCTAAAAGCTGAAAACGGGCTTTTACAACACAAACGCAACCGAAGCTTTCAGTCGTGCTTCAAAGCTTCATGACAACGTATTGCTCTTTCAAGGTTGAAATGACGACTTAAGATGAATAGGATAAGAGCGTGTCTTATCAATGGGTCGGTTGTTTTGTAAGTAACAGAATAATATACATTGTCATTTTAATTGTATCGTCCAATGGAAACAAAAACTACAGAAGAGGAAAGTGGATAAATGGGACCAATGGCTTAGCTGCTTCTGTAGATCTAAAAAAATGGCACGATCTATTCTTGAGCCTTTTATAATTAGCGAGTACCCTCGTGTTGAACCACATTAACAACTAATAAATCATAAGCCTCTGTATCAAGCACTCTTGCATAAAATCAATTCTTAAGAGGGGAGGATCCAAAATGCCTTTTCTCACGTAATTGACTTTTCCCTGAGGACACCGCGACGCTGCAACACAAATACCAATAAGGGGCGTGAAAACAACTCCCCTCCGAACTATATTAACCTGGATAAGCAACCCGCACTTGAACACTTCCCTGTGTACTCATGAAGTAATCTTTCGACATGTTTATGAAATATATCTCGAAGAGCATGCACCCAAAGAGCCCTTCCAGCAGGACGATGTAAGAGCCATAATGCTCTCACGAGGATAACATGTTGGGTAGTATTCACCAGCTTGGGTATTTGAGACCAGCTTGTAGACGACCTTGATTCCGCCGTAGCTTAAGGAACGCTAGAAAAATATATTGCCCTGGATATTCCAGGTAAGATCCAACTGCCTCTATAATAAATGTTAAAAAGCAGAAAGAAAAGAGCTCAAATCTGTCCTTCGACGGTCGTCGAAATAGCCAGTTAGATTAGAGGGTGTGCGTGACGGAGCTTCTGCCCTGCCAGAAGAGAGGGGTTGGAGATCGTCTGTTGCTCGTGAGAAAATGAAAAGGGCACACGACAACGGTGGCTCTCCAGACTCCACTTTAGAGACCTCTTATTCACGGAGGACATGTTGTGCCACTTTGTGCGTCGCTTTTGATGAAAATACATCACACCTTAAATAAAAGACATATTCAGTGATGCAACAGGATGTATTAAAAGCAAACAAACCCTCCCCCACTGCCATTTATTTCTTAAAGATAAGATGTGTGTGTGTGGGGGGGGGGAGGGGGGGGGGAAGCACATTAACCGCTCTGCGACAAAGCTCCACACAGAGACATTTTACCAATTTAATTTACTGTTTAAATAAATCATGGTTTTTGTGGACAGAGCAGGACACCCTTCAGCGATATGCACACAGGACAACCTCAGACACTCAGAGCCGGTGAGGAGATATCAGACATCTGTTGTAATGCATGCTGCTAAATTTATGATACACCGGGATCAGATCGACGCGAGGTCAGCCGGGATGTTCAAAAAGTAAATACACAGCAGTTTAGGTTTAGTGTTTACTTAGAAGCTGTTCTAAATAGACTGGGGTCATTATTCAGTCCCCGTGTTCATATTCCTTATGATTAATGGCCAACTAACGGCGGTCGTCTGAGAGATCAGGGTTCACTTCCACTGAACAGCCCCAACCACTTGGAATAACTTTCAAAGTAAAGCTCCGACTAGCGCCGGTCAGAACGATTTGGGATTATAACCCACGATGCAGCCGCGGCCTCCCCGAAAGCAATTTACAATGTGACCATTTCACTTCCTTTCACTTTGCAGCAGGCGGCAGGGCTTTGTGCCGCCGGCCGTGATGGGAAGACGTTGCGAATGCGGGCCACGCTCACGGCGTGGAGAGAAAAGGCTGTTCAGGTGACGACGGCATTAAAAGTGAGCGTGATCGGCCTTTTGATCGGACCGACGGATCACGCCTTTTGATCGGACCGACGGAGGCAGAGGTGTGACCTCAACGGGCTTTATGGCTTCATGTCCTGCACTAGAGGATTACGGGGGGGAATTTGTAGGATTGACCAACTGACCGAGAAATGGAGCAACTGATATAGTACATACTGAAAACCGGTAGATATTAGATAGATATGAAGGAGATGGGCAAAAAGAAGACAGGACCAGGAGAGAGAAACAGATTCTTAATTCACAGCTCTCAGTCCCGCACATTATTCTGGATCCTCTCTCTCTGCCAGTCGTGCAGCTGCTGCTCCCGACCCACGTTCCTTTAATGCGAGCGAGCGAGTGAACCGTAAGTGAAAACCAGACTCGGTGGGATGTTTTAACGAGTGAGTCGCCGAACACCTGAGGGAGCGACGCGTGAAACAGAAGCACATCGACGGCTGAGAGCTAAGCAAGCGGCGGTCGACCTGTTGAGCGTCTGTTTCACAAGCGGCTCGAGCCGCTGGGCTGCGAGCCGTGTGTGAGATGCCGAGAGCGGCGGGGATTGTACTCACGCGGAGGAAGGAGGGGAAGCCCATGCCGTAGTAGCCGACGGCAAAGTAGTCAGGTTTGGGCCGGATGACCTTCACTATGTTCTCATAGAACTGGGCTTGCTTCCGCTAGTGGGAGATACAATGGGAATATTCACTGGCACGGAAACACGGACGCTTTGTCTTTTCTTTGACCCGTGTTGGGGATTCTCCTGGTGCACTTTCTATCACGCCCCCATGCAAACATTCATAATGCTTAACAATTACAATAACACATTTCAAAGCAAGCATCATAATTGCAGGTCACTCACTGACCTTTGAGCGTTTAGGAATTATAATGTTATTTCAAGTCGTCGTTGCTTGCTTTAAGGGAAATATTTAATTTTGATAGAATTACACACAAAAATCACAACACTGATTGTAATGCATCATAATACACATAATGTCCAACAACTATAAGAAATATAATACACTTTGATTCTTAAAAATAAGTCAATTATGAAGCATTATGATACTTGGCCTTATAAGTTAATAACAAATGCTTTATTAAGGGTAATATTATGGTTATAAAGCATTGTGCTTTAAACTATAATTATACAGGCCAACAAAAGGTTCGGTCCCCTTTATTCTTTTTAAAAACACAGGTCAAAGTGCTCAATAGTAGGAGTAGTCCATATACTGAAATGTGATAAATGGTATTACAGTTAAACAGAAATTAATATTTCTTACCAAGGATGCACTGAGCTGCTCAAAGTCAAACATTTCATTCTCGTACTGTTCAGCCAGCTCCTTTCCCAAAATGATGGCCTCCTCCCACATCTATTGGGGACACACACACACACACACACACACACACACACACACACACACACACACACACACACACACACACACACACACACACACACACACACACACACACACACACACACACACACACACACACACACACACACACACACACACACACACACACACACACACACACACACAAAGAGAGACAAGTAGCAGATTAATGTATTATCAAGATTCAAGCTGAGATAAATTAGTCTGTTTTCAGCCAGCTGAATAAAACTAATGATCTTTTCCAGGCAGCGTGATCGGCCTTATGATCGGACCCACGAAGGCAGGGATGTGACCTCAACAGTCTTTATGGCTTTATGTCCTGCGCTAGTGGATGATGGGGGCAATTTGTATTCAATATCAGCCTCTTTGAAGATGAATAAATCTGAATTATTTTCATTATATCATTATTGTTCTTCTTTGATCAAAAACACTAAAACTCAAATGCCATCGTCTGTGGGGAAGCAAAATCCGCACAGTGACGGATTTACAATCGAGACTCAGCCAATGCCGTGGAGCGGTGTCACAGACAGATGGGAGCCACTCAAACATGTTGAACGGCTTCTAACCGACAGACTAGATTAGGCTGAACTGATCTGGACCAGGCTGGAGGCGGAGTGGTGGTGGCAACACCATCTGGGACGGCATTCTGGATGATTCCGGTGACTGGTAGAACCTGTCCTCAGTTGATACACCCACCCCCCTCTCTAGTGTGTTGATGTATTCTTACAGCCACTGCAACACTTCCTGACCACTCTGGTTTGTGTTTGTGTGTGTGTTTGTTTGTTTTGTTTCGCCAAGGCTTTTTCAATTTGTAGTCTCCCTGGCTCCCTCCTGCTGAGTGACAGTTGGCTGGTGAACCATGAGTGGCGGCTGCACCCCAGCACTGATGACACATGCACAGTCTCGGGACATCCTCTCTGAGAAGCCCTGGCTCCGGTCCTGCAGACCGATTCCAGGCTCAGCTTAGTCTGATAACCTTTTTTCTCTACTCTGGAACCAAATAGGGGCAGGAAGAGGAGGGGGGAAAAAGGGTTTTCTGAACGCTAGAGTAGGGGACAACACAAAAGAGCCACATCAATGCTTCTGATATGCGGCTTCGTCCAGAAGAGCATCAGCTAAAAGGAGAGGATTATTTGCAATCCCCGTTCTGCAGAAACAAATCTGAAAGCACCATTCAGCGGCTCTTCTTCAAAGCCTGCCGTATAATGCCAGAAGAGGTATTTAACAAGATGACTGCATCTAAAAACAGCATCCTCAGAGTCCACGATTTATCATGATTATGACCATTCTTACGTGTGTGTGTGTGTGTCTCACCTTGCCCTTGTCAAAGTAATTGATAATCTGCTGGTAGAGCTGGTCCTTAAGCTGTCCTTGAGTGGTGGCTTGGTAGCCGTCTCTCTGGTTCAGGTGGGCTGCACATTGCTCGTCTGACCACTGCAGAGGACGAGTTGGCGTCGGGGTTAACACTCGGCAATACAATTCAGAGCAAAAGGGGAAATCAATCACTGACTAATAGCCAATGCAAATGGATGAGATTGAATTGTAATTCTTTTTAAAGCCGCCCTGCACTCCGACAGGGCAACAGGGACGTTTGAGTCATGGGCAATGAAACATGTGCCGATGGCTCAGAGGGAGCACAAGTGCAACCCGCTGTTATAGTATTTAGCACAATCCAGAATAGTCCACCAGTAGGTAAGCCCACTGGTAACCAGCAGAGAAAAGCATCACTTAGGCGTCTGTTGACAATAAACATCAGATACAATAGAGTCACGCAGCAGCGTAATCTTATTCATTACACATTTTGCTAGATTTTGTAAAGAGTGGCAGATAAGGAAGAAGGATGCAAGAAAAGAAAAAGGAACAACACTGCGGGGTATCCTTTTGTGCTGACCGTGTACCCCATCATGCATCAGCATAAAGAATAATGAGCTTTCTGACAAGCTAGAACAGCTTGGCTAACAGGGAGAAGGACAATCTGATTGGCCTCCGTGTCGGGGAACCGTAATCCTGTGTGTGCCGCCAGGACCGATTCATTACCAGACGGTTTTAATTGGTGTTGTGAGTAACCTGAGGAGTTAAGATCTCTGAGAAAACCGCAACAAAGTTCCGTAAGCCGAGCCAAATTTGAATAGCAAAGCCAAGGAATTTGCATAGAGACGGGTGAAAAAGTAATTGCTCCGCACATTGTCGCTGTGGCACGAAGAGGGATGTCGGCAGGTTATTGATTCCTTTACAGCTGAACTGCGGCATTTACAGGGTAGAAAGGATCTCAGTGTATTCATGGATGGCTGGTGACCCTGCATCGACAGAAATAAAGTGCTGATGCATCTCTGACAAAACACAAAGGGCCGTAAATTCATCAACCGTTATTATACTGCTGCAGGGACTCCACTGGAGGTCTAATCATTACTACAGGAGCCACTCTTACTATATAACCGCCGGTGGACGCAGAATTATGCATCCAGCATCCATTCTCACTTGAGCTTGTTTACACAAAAGGAGGACAACGATAACACAGAACAGCTTATTGGAGAAGAAAGGATTTCTCCAGACTCTGGTGGAACAAAATTAACCAATTTCCACAATATAATAGCGAGTCCCTCTCTGAAGGTACGATCAGGAATGCCACAGCTGCTGAGAGATGGGCAGAATTAAAATGATAATAACAAAAACAACTGCTGCATGCTACTGTGACTGCTCAGCGAGGAAAATGTGATTCAGTCACAGCCTGCTCTCCCCTGTCGGACCCGCACAAAGGCTGACGCAGCCAGCTATTTATGCAAATGCAGATGAGTTGTCGGGTGCAACCGTTTTGGATAAAAGGCAGACAGGAATAACTCCAAATTCAGGGTGTACCAAACCCCAACTGGGAATAGACACTGCAGCTCTTTGTGTGTGGAGCTGTGAGCCGATGTGTTACATTGTTGGCAAAGAGATCAAAACTTTCCGGGGCCGAGAACAGGCCTAATGGAAGAAAAAGGTGTGATCTTAAAAATAAATGCTTGGTGATGGCTTGTAAATATATATGCATCTATTTTGAGATATCACAGCAAGAAGTGTGGTGGAAACCTGCCCCCGTTTCCACTCTAAACCTGCTGTGCCTGGCACTGAACCATGTGACTTATAGCTGAGGATTCTGCGTTTTCAGATGACAAAGAGGACAGGAAAAGCGCATCTTTATCCCGGAGCACCTCAGGTGGCTGCTGCGGCTTTATCCTCTGCTTTAAACTATGTTGTATCATTTCCCCCTTCTTCCGGAAAGATCAGAGACGATCCGTTATTTGCATCAAAAGGATGCCGCTCAGCAGGTCTGCCCTCTTAGTAGCCATCTCGTGCCATGGTGGGATTAAAGGGTTGTGGCCTTGACTCTCTAAATCCTGTACACATTCAAATTCATAGGTAAACACTTGTTTAATGCCCGAGGTTAAATATGCCTGACAGCTCAGCAGTGTATTTGGGTTCCGTTTGAAGTTTTTTCACGAGAGCGTGCTTCTGCAATAATTTGCTGTTGGTGTTGTGTCTGTGTACCTTCAGCAGCTTGGCGTGCAGCAGCAGAGTGTAGGCCGCCTCGGTGTAGTTGTCGCACTCTTTGTGGAGGTCACACAGCTTGTACAGGTACCTGGCAGGAAAAAGCAATGATGTATGAGTCATGTCTGGGAGGGACTCGCAAAACTACACGGCACACAGAAAGTTAACGCCGCTGGACTGATGTATCCTGGCAGCCTGGTTTACAGGTGACAGTGTGGAAATGGAAATGCATTTCAACAAAAACAAATATTGTATTCTGAATATCTGGCTCCAAAGGGCCAAATGTCCAGAAATAAGTCTTTGGCAAGTCAAAATGTCGCAGCACTGAGTCTCATAATGTACTGTATGTGAAGTTCTCTAGGGGTGTGTGTATAATGCTACAAAAGGAACTTAAACAGGCACACACACACTTACCTGATGTACATCTCTTCTCTGTCTATCTCCTTGTAAAAGTTCTACAGGAAGGAAAGAGACCATTCAAATGCATTTGGTTAAAACAATGCTGGATTAGTGTGCCATGCTTACGTTGCATAACTCTTAAAATCACTGGACTGTAGATTAAAAAAAAGTAAAAAATCTTTTTAAAAGAACAATTTGGCAATGAGACAACAACATTTGGTCAAATATGGATAAAACATCAATGTCCTCAGTGACAGAGGGGAAACACTAAGCATTCACTAAAGACGAGTACGTCAGCTGACATCAGTGTCCCGCCGCTCTACTGGCACAGCGCTGACAGAACATGACTCGGGTAAATGCAGAAAGGGCCCACGGGCCTGTCGTCTTTTCAATGCCAGGAGTTACGCGACACCCAGAATTGACATTTCCCAGATGAAATGTCACTCTGCAGAGGAGAGGTGTTCCAGGTGAGCTGCTCCTCCGATAACATCTCAATGCACCGTGACACGTGGTTATCATCGTTTCTTTTGTGTGGCTCGTCATCATGGTTACTTTATGGACAATAATGGCCGACGTCACATCATTACTGAGACCGTGGGAAGAAATAAACCTTCTTACGAGCACGTTTACAGTGCAGCTCATGCGGTTCTCTTTGTTCTCGTCGTGCATGATGGTCCTGTAGTCCAGCAACCTCTCCAGCAGACGAACCACCAGAGTGACGAAGTTCTCGCCCGTCTTGGCCAAGTACTTGTGCTTCCTGCAGTGCTCCAGCAAACTGGGTGGTGGAGGAAGAGAAGCCGGGGGCCGAGAGAAAAAACAAATGTAAGGCGTGCACAAGATGCTCTTCAATAGCTTGAAAGGGTCAGACTTGTTACAGCTTTCAGGGAAACAATCCTCCTCTTTTTGTTTTGCACATTAAAGTCCAACTGTGAAGCGACTATCACAGAGGCAAGCTGTGACAGCCGTGTGATCATCAGCACACTGTGATTATTTTGAGGAGTGCCATGTTGCAATTAGCATGACCCAACTCGTGAGAGGCTCAGGCGTAATCCCACCCACTAATCAGCACTTACATTTTCTGAAAGAGAACTTTGTACTGCTCGTCTCCGCAGCCCCCCTCCACCTCGTGATCCAGCTTGGTGATGATCTCATTCTCGAACTGCAATTAGACAAAGCAGGCGTAAATAATCAGCGTGGCTAATTTTTCAATTCATTAACGCCATCTCCCCGTCTCGCTCTCTCCCTGCATCGCGGCTCGGCCGAGGGGGATCTGTGCTTCCACTTTAACCGGCCAGCTGGTCGTGAGTCGGTATCTTCTGGTCATTATTCTCTTAACTTTTAATTATGTGTATAAATTTGGTTAGAAGACTGAACTACGCTGCATCATGAGACACATCCACTTTACTTTTGCCCGGTTTGTTGCTGTAGCTTCTGACACTGATGCATGCACCGTATTTCTCAGATATTTAAATGTAGCAGCTGTACATAAAAAAAAAAAGGTTTTATTGTGCTGAAACAAACCAATTTTCACTGACTTCTATATTTGCCTGTGTGTTGGCCGGGCACGAACACAGAACAGAAGAGGAGGGTGCAGCCAAGTAAGTAAAGATATAAATGCTGCTCTCTGCCGAGCCACGGATTTACAACAAACGCAGACAAGTAGAGAGACCAAGGAAAGGAAATATTACTGGCTTACAGCCTAAAGGGGGGTCAAGGCTAACGTGAAAGTGACACATTTCACTAAAAGGTAAAGAATGAAAAGTGGCATCCACCTCCAAAGAGCTTTGACTCTCTGTTTAAGCCACCACGGTCTTACACGGGACTACAGTGCAGGGGGCCGCTGAGATATGAAGCCATTGTGCTGTTTTACAAGTACAATAAGCATCACATTCTTTGGGCCCACACAAAACACCACAAAGCAGGAAGCCGCCTGAGACGTCTTATGCTGAACAGCTGTAGCCAAACGGATTTCCTCATGCAGAGGCTTAACTTTGCACTGTAACGGGGACGTAACAAATTAAGTTCCACTCACCGTGGCTGTGGATAATCGGAGCAAAACCAAATGAGGTTTGCTGAATAACAAATTTGCTCATGTCTATTGAACTTCAGTGTTTACCCCTCCTCAGATCCCCCCCCCTACTTATCATGAAGTCGTTTTGTTACAGTCCTGTTGTTGTGACAGGTTTGGGAGGACGCACCCGCTGGAAGGTGCACGTGAAGTGGAACTCGCACTGCATCATGTCAAAGAAGATGGGGATGGTGGCCTTCCGCAACTCAATCTCGGGAACCAGTGTCATCTCCAGCATAGGACCCACCATCTCTGGAATGAATTTTATCTTGTGGGGCCCTACGAGAGGAAAGAATACATTCACATTTAAATGCAGTGCCAAAAACACGACAGGGTTCAACTTCAGTTCACAATACGACCTGTGGATCCCAACAGGAGTAATCCTGGTTTTGAAATGTTCTCTTCCAAAAGAATGCAAAAAAAACCTGGCTCGGGATGGCGAGCAAATCTTTTTTTTTAAATGTTCCATGACAGTTATGCGGTTAATAACATCAACACCTCAGGTACAAAAAAAGAAAGATGCTCATTAAAAACCAGTGAATGAGTCAATCTAATCTGCTGAAAGGCTCTAATTAAAGGATCAGATGGTGTAGGTTACAATGAGCAGGCTAAGGGAGGCACAGGCGCTCAAATCTGACTCCACAATTTCATTACATTGAGAGTTGACTGCTGAGTCTCTCTAATCACACCCACCATATAAAGCTCATTAAAACGGCCGACTATATTTAGCTGCTGTTCTTTGTCGAGTTGAATCTTCAGATGGCAAAAGTACTTACGTTTGCAGACAATCATAAACATCTTCATCAGGGGGAAAAAAACAACACAATTGTCTTTGGTGCCAACTAAAACTGAACAAAATGAACAGAATATTGGTTAAATTACCTAGATTGTACCACATGTCCCTGATTTCAAAGCCAATTTGTCTTCTCATGTCCTGGTACCTGAAAGACAAACAAGATCAAATGTTACCCAACCATGGCATTGAAGATAACTCATCAACTCATTTAGAGAACTGCTTCCTGTTTGTGTAAAGTGAATGCAATACCAATAGTATAGCATTTAACACAATATTTATGGATGCTGAAACCAGGCTGCTGGTGGACATCTGAATTGCAGATTTTCAGTGAGAGGAAGTGAGATGAGTAATACAAAACATGTGTATTTCCTGTTTCTAAAGACGGAAGACACTGGGCAAACTGTTTTATCAGATAGTCTTTGTTTGTATATTTTTTTGAGCAAGACTCAAGTTGTCACTCGAGCCCTTTTATGAAGACAAAGATTTGCAAAAGAAGGAAGGATCGCCACCGTCCTGACTTCTTGTCTAGCTTTCGCAAACCAGTGCTGAGAAGCTGACGTCCAGGTCATGAACCAATCTCCACGGCGGATCGGAGCCCGGGTCACAGAGAGGACGGCTGGTGAAGTGAAAAGGACAGACAGTGAATGATGGAGAGACTAACAGGAGCGGAAGCAACGAGCAGCGAGGCAGAAAGTGAGACAAGCTCTGTGAAAACGATCACATGCGTGAAACTGAAGCAATGGATTTCGTCGTTTTGAAAAACCGATTGGACAATGGATAAGAAAAGTGAGTAAGATCAAGCCTGAACAGTCCTGAGAGAGCCATTTCTGACCGTTTACGCCGTGACTCCACTGGTCTGGTGCAGCGTGCTTTAGCCGCACCATCGCATGCTGAGAAGTAATCAGATGTATTTTCCCTGCTGGCTCACCGCGGGGAATAATGGCACTGAACCGCGATGTCGTGATTGTGTTTTGAAGCAGCGCCCAACCACCACAGTGTCTGTCCTCAGCCATGTGGCGGCGCGGCCGATCAGACGGCTGAAATAGCAGCTCGGCTCAAAGTCGATGGATACATCTCTCCGTACCGCCGCGCCGTGTGACCCACTCTTCTGTAATATACGTTTAACATGTTGAGAATTAAATGTCAACCAGAGCTCGGCAGACAACTACAAATCCCCCTGTAATGCTGGGTAATGAGGAAAGATTTTAGATGAAACTTTCTCAAAAGTTAGCCAACTGGTTGGAGATAAAACTAAGCTCCGCCCACCAACTGGAGAAAAAGTCGTCATTTGACAGGATACTGAAGTATGTCCCTGAAAACACTGCGGGCGACAGTATTGAAAGAATCGTTAAGGAAGACGCTGCGTCACTTCTTTGTAGTCAGAACTATTTACAGCATTCGGCTGTCAATGGGAGGAGAGTTGCCCAGATATTGATCTTCAAACGGAGTGTTTGCAAGATGATGAAGTATAAAAAACGATGCTCGCCTCTCGAAAATGACTATCGCTGAATTATGTATTACATCTTAGACCGCTTCTGCCCCTCATCCACACTTTACGACGCGAGAGTGTCTTCTCATTTATTTCTGCGCACACCTGTGTGTATGATTGATCACACAGCTCTGGAAAGCATGCAGCTTTGAGTCTCCTACATCAGGAGGCATCGTGTCGTCGTCTGAGCCGAGGCGGACGCGGTGTCTGTCACACCGCTGTAGGCAGCGAGACGGGCAGCCACGACTGTCGTCTGTCAGGACCTACAACACATACCTGTCAGCCACGGGGAGGAGAGCGCTCAGAGAAATGGACTCGCAATAACAGCGGAGGGGAGCAGCGAGTGGATCTGGGGTTCTCGCCCACCGGGTCAGGGGGCGAGGACACGATTGGGATGAGGACAGAGGACATTCTCGTGGAGGCATGATGTGATGGAAACACAAGAGATGGATGACAGAGATGTAGAGCAAGCGAGAACAAAACTGATTGACAAGCAGTGGCCCGTAAGAACAGACGGGGTGTGATCAAAGCCGGAGGTAAAACAAGTGTGCTGTATTCACAAAACCTGACACTGTGACACGCCCTCTTCTCATCACTCATCGGCACACATCGGGACAGCGACATTGCTGCATGATCATTTATCCAGCTCCCTATGTGTATATGTGGCTGCATATCCACAATCACTGGCCACGGCCCCTTCGTGTACACAAACTAATAAAGCAAAATGACCAGTTTATTCAAACTTTATTCAATTGATTGTCCACTTTTTGGAAACATTTTCATCAAAGTTGCTGCTGAGGTGTGGAAACAAGGCGTGAGAGAAAATACCAGAAATATTAACTGTCGCAATAATATTTCTTGAAATATCGTTTCAATTCTTAAAATCACTTTTTTATTTTTTTTTATTTTAACAGTCGGCGTGCAAAGATGAACTCAGTCAAAGCATTGTTTCATTTTCAAAGATATGGGCTCTCGCGGTGGACGTGACCTCTCAAAGTAGTGCTCTGAGGTTGGATGTCACAGGGGATGTGCAAATGCAAATGCCATTGTTCTGAATGCATGTAAAAGAAATTATATTATATTGTTGTGTGTTCTTTACACTATGAGCAATACATCGCCAGTATGCTGAATCCTCACCGCTGTGTCCTGATACACTGCAAACACAGCAACATGGCTCCACACCGATGTATTTATCCATATATTGCAGTACAAGTGTGAGACGGAAACGAGGATCCAGTAAAGGACCGGAACTTCACAAACAGCACGGGGAGACGTGTGTGACGGAGGAGAAAAGCCGGTTCTTAAAGAGCCACGCTCCACACAACTCGGATTCCACCCCTCCGTTCTCCCACAGCAACGCACAATAGTTGGCATTGCAGGCAGGATTGACAGTTCGTGCACCAGCACGCAGGAAGACGGCTTGAAAAGAGAGCAGGTGAGTCGTAGGTGGAGGGAAACCGACCCAAAGGAGGCGAGTGGGCGGATGGAGGGAGGAAGAGTGGGTGAAATAAAAATTGGCAAACCCTGTATAATATCCTCTTGGGTTGCTATGGGAGCCACCTGGTTGTACTTGAAGGACATATTTGAGAATGTCAAATAAATAGTAAATAGACATTATCCCCCTTCGGTGCTTCCACCAGGAACGTCAGTTCTTGTGTCTGCGAATCAAAGAGACGATTTTTTCCGAGGGAGGCTGACAAGGGGAGAAAGGCAGGCTGGGGGTGGTTGGAAACGTCTTGTTTGCTGTTCGTGTGGGAGCTTATCAGGTCCGATAATAAAGCACAGACCAACGAGGAGCCTCGCTGTCGGGCCCGGGCACAGTGTGATGAATGCTTTAGTGACAAAAGCTCCTCCAAATGAAGATGAGAGCCAGTATGGTCCCCGTCTGCCCGGAAAGCATTCACACGTTTGGCTGCACGGCCACTCTGAGAAATACTAATGTAGACGAATGGCTTGTTGTAGAGGCAGGCAGCGGGGAACAAGAGCGCTCACTGAACTTACTGACAGCAGGGTTAGATCGTTGAGGAAGTGATTTTCATTTCCGATGCTAAAATTTGTGGATTGAGAGCCGCGGCCGTTTAAAACTGTACACCGTGATATCCAATGTTCTCCCTATAATCTAATGCTGGAATAACTAAGAATAAAAAGCTTTTACCTGTGTCCGACATTTCAAGGGATTCCCAATTTTGAGTACAAGATGTGCTCTCGATAACCAAATGGAGTCAACGCGAGGCGGTCCTGCTTTGTCCGGAAGGGCGAACAACGAGAGCAAATGGATCTGTACTTGCACTCCACTGCAGCCACGGTGTGCCGGGTATCCCCGTCAGCCTCCGTGTTGATAAGTTATATAAAGTCATATAAAGGCCCCGTGGAGTCGTACTCACTTCTGGAAGATCTTGGCTCTTTTGTCACTCGAGAAGTTTTCCAGCTGCAGTGACTCCTGGGTGAGGAAGGCCACCGCCAGGTGAAAGTAGTTGTTCCACAGCTGTGGAGTTAAGAGAACAAAAAGGACATTTAAGTCAAAAAGCGGTTTTGTGACAATATTATTCAGTACAACGCCACACTACGCGGGATGGAAAGCTTTTTAGTTTGAATAAATTCAAAGGTTTTTGGGTCTACTTGTATGAGGGGAGCAGTCCCAGTGATTTAGGTTACTGACCTCCATTAGCACACTCTCCATCGGACAATCCCAGTAGCAAAAGAAAGTGCCCTAAATAGCTACCTTTTATCACTGCAAAAAGCCTGTCCATGCACTTAAAATAAGTGACTTCACTTTGAGTTTTCAGAGCACATCGATTACAAACTTTCACGCGAGTCAAAATACTGTTTAAGCTAAAAAAGACAAATTGTCTGTACGAGACTATGAGAATCAATCCATCTTCTACTGAGACGCAGCTTTAAGTACAGAACGCCCAACACTTCACTCATACAGCATAAGGAGAGATCCAAGTGCTATAAATCCTGCTACAAATACATAAAGGTTTTAACAGCAGTGTCGTTGGAGATTTTCCATATGTCAGACATTTAAAAACCAAGCAGAAATGGTTAATCTTTGAGGGGAAGCAGGTTAAAATATTCTGAAATGCACTTCAAATTGACAGCCATTACACAGTAATTGATGTTCCCGCGGCACCATTTTTATGTCCACATCCTTCACATTTATTCTTTTTTACAGAATTCGTAACAATGCTGCATGTGGAACATTAAAAGCAGCGTCTGTGTGGCACTGCAGGAAGCGATGTCTTAAAAAAAGTCTAAATATTTAGCACAGCTGCTGCTAATACTACTGAACGTGACTGAAAGAACATCAAATAAGGTTCAGAAGGTTCAGCTCTTACCTGTAGCTCAAAGTTGGTTTGATCCAGAAATTTCTTGTTCAACACGGCTGCATACTGATTAATGGCCCGCAGGAACACTCTGGAAAGATAAGAGAAAAGTGTTTGGATCAAGTCTTCAGAATAATAAAACACTTTTTTTTGGTCATAAAGTAAAGTAATAAACATTTTTATAGTTTCTAATTAATACGATTAAACGGTTACTATAAGATAATTCTGTGCATTTCCTACTCAAATTATGTAAATTAGAATTTATTGTGAAATAAATCTAAATTAGAATTTTATGAAAGCATTTTTACATTGAGTTTTTGATCTTGAGGGGTGCTGGTGGTGTGTGTGTGTGTGTGTGTGTGTGTGTGGGGGGGCAATATGCATGTATAATTTCTCATCAATGTGGAACCAACAGTATTGCTCTGGGAAACAGAATTTTTTTGGGGAGCGGGAGGCAGAAAAAGCGACTGGGGAAAGATACCGATTGCAAACTATACCACGCTAAACAAACCCGACTTCCTGCATTGCGTCGACATTGTAAACTTCAGAATCTCCCAACATGAACTCATTAATTGGTAAACTGCACAGTAGTTTGAGATCTGTAGCCAGACATGAAGAGAGAGCTTCAGCGCCGAGAGAACCAAAGTGAAACACACAGGTTCAATCTTTCTGTTTGGCAGAAAAAAGATGCAATAAGTAGTTCTAATGAGAACACAGTCTGACGTTGCAGAATTACATGTTAATAACTTAAGTGGCAGTTCCTAGAGGGAAATTATGATTAACTACTTAGAGTCAGAGACCCGTCCGCTATTTAACGTCATTCCCTGGCGGCACCAGCCATACAACAATGTGTGTACTAGGAAAAAGAAAGAGCCTCATCATAAGTGGAGGAGAGTATAAGGTCGAGCCCAGCGTAATTAATAACATGGCTTACTTTATTTAACCCTCCTGTTACCTTAGGGTCAATTTGACCCCATTCAATGTTTAACGTCGGTGTTCTTTCGGGTCAATCTGACCCCAGCCTGTTTTTCACTGTCAAACATATAAGAAATATCAACTTTTTTTATATATTTAAAGGGCTATTTAGGTAGTCAACAAACAAACATAAAGGACCTCACACTTAAACTTGGAAAACAATATTAATTCTAATAATTTTCTGGAGGTTTTAATTGCTGGGGTCAAATTGACCCCAAGGGTAAAATATGTCAGGAAATATAAAGGTAACAGGAGGGTTAAACATTGAATGGGGTCAAATTGACCCAAAGGCAACAGGAGGGATAAGGAACGCTCTGGGCTCTTGTGTTTTGACTAACCACTAAACAAACTGCAACAAATGGTTGACTGAGGGGGCACACACTTATACATTAGGATGGGCCATAACATAATAAATACAACGGCAAGGTGAACAACAAGAACAAACTGTTACCACTTCAGTGGATTGCATCAGGGTTTCATGGGTGGCCAATAAAGCGGCACGAAGATGTTGTGCTCATGTACTGGACGCTGCCAGGTGAGCACAGGTCTGCCCCCCAACCCCCCTTTGGCACGACTCAAGGTAAACCCTCACTATCTGGGCCTCGCTGTGGGAATCGGCAAATCCTCACGCATCGTCTCGGAGTCTCTTACTTTATGTTTCAGCGCGGCAATAAGCCACCTGAGCTCTCTGGGAGGTTTAAATGTCATTGACGTAGAGAGAGAGAGAGAGACGGGGTTACCGTCAGTGCCACGTCCAGCTGACCTTGGGCCAGTGGGATCTGCGGTATTTTAAAGCGATGCAATATTCATGTCCCAAATGCGTCTCCATTGCTGACTAAATGCTACCTGGGGCCGATGTGTGACACATATTAAGAGTCTTATTAATTATTAGCTGGAAAGGTTAACTGTCATCCAATACCTTTGGACAAGCCATTAGAAGTCCATTTTTTCTGGCTCTCTGGCCTCAGAAAGGGAGACCCCCCCCCCCCCCCCATCTCCCTAAGCACTCAGACAGCCTTTTACCACCACCCTGTCTGGACGAGCACAGGCTCCCCCTCTGCACACCTCACTTTATTTTCTGCAGCTGTGAACATGACAATAAAGTTGTCAAACACAAAATATAGAAAAATAAATGCAAACATTTGATAGATTGTTGACATTGCCAGAGGCTACGTGATAGGTTCAGGGTGAGATGGGTTTAACTGAACTAATTTATAATCACCATTAGCTGCACGTTCTACAGACATTACTGAGGTAGAAGCACACAGCTCCCTGCTTGATAATGCAAATACGATAATGCATAAAAATGCAGCCGTCATCAAGCTTTTCTGCTCGATCACGCGATCCATCAGCGCCACTCCTTCAAGGTTCCACTACAATGTTTGATGATGCAGGTCGATGATGATCTGCGGCCTCTTTACGTGAGATGCTTTCCATCCCCATGCTTCCCGAGTGCGTCTCCCTCATGATGCGGTTCACACCTGGAAGCCTGTTGAATGAAGCCAGCAGTCTGACCGAGCTCAGACCCAACATGGGCTTTAAGGAGCAGACGGCACAGTTCCTCTGAGCACATCCTGCCATTAATTAAAGTGAGAAGCGGCGGATGAAAATAGAATATACTCTCCCTCACAATGGGCTCCAACTAAGAGACTCCAAAAAAGGCCATTTCAAAGATGATTAAAGGCATCCAAGGATCATTGTCTGAACTTTTGAATATGTCTTTACTACGTGGGCTAAAAAGTATTACATTTTTAAAACCTGGCCCTTGAATTAACGTGATGGAACCAAACAAAAGCTCTACTCAGGCTGCATTTGAGTTGGTCCAGTCTCGGAGGATTTATTCATAACAAGTTGTAATTACCGTCTGAAATGAATTGCCATATAGATTTCAGGGAATATTCTTTTTCTCACACACACATGAGTGTGAATCAGGACCGTCTGCACAGTTAACAATAACTGCCTGTGATACAGCGAGGCTGCGGTGCCACTGCTCTCTGCAGCTGGCATTATTAACAACGCCAAATGCCAAGAGGAAGATGCTCGGCTGGTTGTTATGCTGCAGAGGACGGGAGAGGGAGAATAAGATGCCGAGGGAGCGACAATGACAAAACACTTCTTGATAACTCCATTACAACTACAAGCTAAATGCTAATGGCTGGGGAATTTGAGCTGCTCCTATGAATGTAATCAAAGACTCATCCAACGGACTGTTTGCTTTATGCCGTCAGCAAAGACATTAAACGCACACTAGAAATGTTTGGTTCCTAAAAACAGCCTGCCCTGTTACTTCAGTTTTTTCCCCTTAAGTTCAGCGGGGAAATCAAAGTAGTGCTAATCATCTCTGGAAATCACAGGCCTCCCTGATATCCGATTAAAAAGGAGACAAAAACATAACTTGGAGATCCTTTAACTTTTTAATTAGGCAGTGCGAGAGCAGCTCCTCCACATTAGAGCCATTCTGGTACTGTACACATATGGCATCATTATGATGAATATGCCCCATCAAACTGTCAGTGTCAGAACAATCACCCCATTACCACTGATTGATGGGTTTGCTGTGCATTTACATTTGGGCACAGATAAACGAGGGTTTGCATTGCATAGCCTTGTTGCTTTTACATTTGACTTACTTACTTCCTGCAGCTGAAGCGCACACAATTCTGCCCGATGATGTGCACCACAGACACCTAGCATATATGCTAATGGGGAGTTATCAGCCGATCATACTTGCTAATTGAGTTCATAGAGCATCCCCGATAATGATCACCATCTATTTGCATACTATTTCTGGAATAGCGGGCGTAACTGCCTGTGCTCAAAGATAAGCCAAGGTCAAAAACCTTCATTATCCGATCAATTTATTGAATTAGATTACCTTTGTATCAGACACCCGGTCTAAACTCTCATTGATTTATCCGTCAACATACTCCATTTTCAACTCAAGTCTATCAGACTACTGCTAAAGTTTACTATCACAAATGGATTATTTCTGACCGAGCCCCACAGGCCGGTGAGGGCCCATCGGTGATGAGACCGCAAATGAAAAAAAGCTGCCGTCGCTTTGACTTGGCAGTACCGGGCTGTGTCCACACGCACACGCACACACGCAACAATGACAGAAAAAAAAGCCTGCTTTTCATCTCGGCCCAAAGTTAGTGAGGAGGTGACCGGATTACTAATGAGAACAACACAGGCCGATTCAGACAGAACTCAAAACACTAGTGAGCAGGAGAACTCCCACTCTGTGGCCTCGGGTCACAGTGTTGGCGAAGTTCATATTGAGGAACGGATGAATCACAGAGCAATTAAAACAGATTCTAACAGCCCTTTTTTCACAATTTCCTCAAATACAAATGATGTGCCTGGAGAAAACGAGAAAGAAGGATAAAATACTTTTTGCACACAAAAAATGTAGTTCAGTCTCCGACTTTCTTTGGCCATTCTCAGGCTACTCTGTGCTACTGTGAAGAGCGATAAGGTCCACCTAGGGAGGGGGTCTTGGTGGGTGGGTCCACAATGCACAAACAATTACAAAACAACTGAATATGAACCGTTGAGTGAGGATACATAGCCATAACTCATACATATCCAGTCATACGTTGAAGTGTGCTTCCAGGATGAGTTGAATTCAAATTGAAACATCAGAAACGCAGTCGTGAAAACAAACTGTTGATCGAAAGACAGAATTAATTGGGCTATGAGATGGAAAAGGAGCATTCAGTGAGTCTTGCAGCAAACATGTCAGCTGTGTTCAGAGGAGAGACAGATAGCTGAAGCATATTCACTGAGTCTCAAATGAACCATCTGCCTCAGTGTAGCAAGTGATCCTGATTTCATACCCGACTTCTCTAGCAGCACAAAAAAAGAAGCCAGATCATATACAAAAGGTACAAGAGAGATGGAGAGAGTAATGTACTGCAGAAACAGAGGTAATTAACTTACATTTAGCTCTTTTATGCTACCACTCCTCTGCATTTTATAGGGGAACTGTCATCCGTCATCTGTAGATATTGGCTACTTTGTGGCGTCATATTTTACTCTTCACACAACGCATATAATCATGTTATGAATTGTGACGCACACACTGAACACTTCCACCCCTGTGGTTCAATAGTTTCCCCACACGGTGAGCCCCCATGCTGCTTCTTGATGACTTTGATAAAACCACGTTGAGGGAGATCACACTGGGTGACATCACTCAAAGAGCACCGCACTCCATAATCACATTATTGCAGAGTTATTATTACCATAGAGATAGAGAGGGAGAGAGATAAAAAAGACAGACAGAAAGACAGTCAGGCTGTTCTATGAAGCTCAAACAGGCGTTTGATAAACACTTGCACTGTGCAAACAATAAGTGGCGTGTCTTTATTCTTTACTGGGGGTTCATTAAAAAAACTTTTCAGAAATATACGCTCCGTTGCCAGCTTGTTTACACTCAGAGACACAGTCAACAACAGTCCTGCAAAGATCACTGTGACTAGGTGCCCCTCATAAACCGACACCTGAGGGGCAAATTAAAGAAAGGCCGGTAAAGTCTTCCAGTTAATTATTTGTTCTTTATTTTCTTCGCATGCACAACTGTCATCCAGGAGCAGATCATGATTAACATGCAGCCTTCGCTTGGCTGCATGCTTCCATGATCTGTGAAAGTGTGCTCTCTGATGCTCATTACTTACTGGAGCTGCGGGTGGCTACTTTTTATTCAGGCTCTTTTCCCCCCCGAGCAAATTTAAGTTACCAATTTCAAATGTGTGTAAATACCACAGGGAGCACATCTCGGAGTGCATTTCAACCTCTGAGAATGACAGGTTTTCGTTGTCGTCTGTCGTGCAGCGGCGGCGGCAAACCCTTTTGTGAAGTCGCCCCTCAGTTCATAAGACACCACTGACTGACACGTGTATATTTACGTCACGCCTCATTGAAGTTTCCTAATGGAGCTTGAAAGGATTTCAAGAACCTTGCACACGCTGGGGACCCACAGGACCAGGCAACTTGTCTGAAAGTGACGACAAGTAGAGTTGTGCGGTTCTTAAAGAGCATTCCTTCTAAACAACAGAAAGCAGCATGTCAAACAGAAACAGGATCTCAATTCAAATTCCCACAAAGCCCACAGGCACTATTTTTTAAATCCTGGTGGGTGGCTGGTTGTACGGGGGGGCAAACAGGATCACAACATCATTGGCAGTCTTTTCACTCTCCGAGAGTCCTCCTTCCTTCCTGCCTTCCAGAGCTGCCCTCCAGGTCCTGGATTAGTCATGGAGAGAACACCGAGCGGCAGACAGCCAGCCTCAGAAACCCTATCCTAATGAGTCTGTGAGGGACCGATGGCGAGGGTTATCGAGTTAAAGAGCGGCTTCTTCAGCTCGTCTGGGCTTTCATCTTTTCATCTGCCACGCCGGGCTCTCTGAGAACTCCCCATTCATCTCTCAATCTACCATTCTTACACTTAATTAACATCCCCGGCAGAAACTTGCCGTCATTTGGGGAAATGAACTGATTTCGAGAAGGTCATCTGATCAAGTCTCAGACCCAAATCCCAGATATCGAGTCTAATACATGAAGAGTTGGTCACATGTCCTAATAATACTGCAAGGAACAAAGAAACACACGTGTTGTGTATTTTTTTTGCATGCCGGTCAAAGACGAAAGTAATACAATGACCTATCTGCACAGATTATCTGAGTAACAGTGAATTACAACAAAAAAGTTGATTTTAAAACCAACTGAAACTGATCTATATTGCAATGATTATGAAACACTATTTTACTTGGTCTGTTGACTGCCCTTTTGTGGTTAAGTGTGTGTTAAACTTTAAGAATGAGAAAATTAAATACTCAAATAATAACTAAAATAGATCATCAACATCATTTTTATTCAATCTGTTATTGAAGTCTTTTGGTTGAACAGCTGTTCAAACGCTTCGGCTTGGGAAGAAAAACATTGACAGAACGACGTTAGCAGTGAACTCCGTTCAGTTGGAGGATGATGACGGCACATCGTATGCAGTGAATCAGCACATTTTGGGATGTACGGTTGAGGAGCACAGAGTTCTTGAACAGTCGACGATGCAGATCTATAAGGAAGCACATTTAGCTGACTGTACAACGCAGCCAGCAGCTGTTGTCTGGTTAAAGCTGTGATGCAAAGTTCACACGGAAATACAGCGCTGAAGCAAATTCCAACTTCATCTCATTCAGCTCTTCAGGGCTTCCCAGTCAGTGTCATATCTTTCCTGAAGCTTTTGCAATATTGCCACATCTAAAGAGGAGGATTAAATACTTCTTAATTTGTTACAAGGAGCATTCATATCGAATCCCCCTGTTTAATTTGATTGCAAATGATCAACTAATGATTGCTAATGTGCTTTAAAATGCGAGCAAAATCTAGGTCTCTTGGATAATGCCAGACAAGCAAAGAGCGGCACCTCGATGTTGGGATCGTCAGAGCCTGACACGCTTCAGATTAAATTTAGTGTGTTAAGACCCGAGTAACCTTGGCGAGAATACTTGTGACTTCGGAGGACGAGTGTGAGCGCATCGCTACTGCCAGTTACCTGTCACTATTAAGCCGTGGTCAGTTGGCATGGGGGAAATGGCAGTCAATGGCTAACCTGTCTAATGCTGCAGTCTCCGGGGCAATTAGAGCCCATAAATCAGTTTAAAACCTGGAGGAAGTGTGAGGCAATGGGTCGAGAAGAAGGTGTGGGACGAGAGGACTTCTTCTTCTTCTGCTGCTGATGCCCATCTCATTACTGGTGCGATCGTAATGTGTGGACATGAAGGAACTGCTGGTGCCGTGGGTGGCTATCTGTGCGCTGAATGTGGCAAGTGTGGATTGCCCTGCCACAGAAACAGGAGGGAGCAAGAATTGAGGGATATTCAAATATAATCCCAGAGGATTCCATGAGTCCCAAATGTGTCAACTGCGAGATGATGACGTGAAGAAGTAGCGCATCTTTTTAAAGGCACTTTAAAACAACAACAAGCATTTACATAAAAAGTCTACGAAACAAGTTTTGTTGAATTAAAAATGGCTCTAATGTCACTAGTAGTGGTGAACATACAGAAACATATCACCCAACTCTTTAGCGACGGTAGCTATAATACATTGTTCAGCTAATTGTCCTCCCTAGTTCAGTCCCACTGCTCTCATTAATCCCTGTTTGTACCAAACAAGCTCTGATAAACCCGCTGGACACTATCTGTCCAGCACTAAGGGGACGGACAGCGCTAACAAGCTGCTGACGGCAGTCCAACATCTAAAGAGCCAGATATTGTTCTCAGGAGTTGGTGGGGGCCAAAACAGGGCTAAAAGGAGAATACATATTTCACTGGCTCTCATGTTGGCCAAAAACTGAAATGAAAACAGCTTTGGAAAAATAAATGAACTTCAAAATAAAGTGGTGGCAACACGAGATGTGACACTTTCAACTTTGACTGCTCTGAATTTAATCAGTCTCCAGTTCACACACACACACACACACACACACACACAAGTTGAAGTTTTGCTAATTGGCCACAAAGCCGACAGACACCTGCAGTATTCAAAGTATAAAGACTGCGATAGGAGGCAGACTTTGACAGGCTTGTTTTTTCACGGGGTTTTAAAAATGATTTAACTCCAGCATGTGGCTTAATGCACTCACTAGAATACACTGTTTTTAACGGCTGTCAAAAAACAAGACGCACATAGAATAAAAAGGTGGATTCTGCTTTAGCATTGGAAATGAAACATTGGCCTCCAGTCCGAGAGTAAACAATAAAACACTTCATTTGAACCTGTACAAAGCATGATCTAAAAATGTACTGCTGCCATCTGAATGACGCTCATCCCCCTAACGCTGCTTCAGAACGTACAGAATCAAGCTGTGTGAGTGTTTGAACACGCTTTTTTAGTCTGGGGGAAGCAGGTCGGATCATGCGTTGTCGATGCGCGCGTGTGTGTGCATGTGTGTGTGTGTGTGTGTGGCTTTAGAGGGTCAGGGCTGCATGTTTTGACACCCCAACACTAACACACAATCTACAGCAGAACAGATGTGATTGTCACACCTTCAAGGCACTGGGGAGCATCAACACCACGCCCCACTGATGTCTTCTACTGTGACCCAGGTGGCTGATAGGGTTTTTAGGGGTGGGGGGGAGGGGTGAAGCACACTGTGAATTCCAAAAGAACGCTGGCTTGTAGCAGTTAAATGGGCTGATGAGAGCAATAGAACCAAAATTGAGAAGCAATGCAATCTCTAGTCAAATGTGCGAGCTGGTGACGGTGGTGGGTTTGGAAGGAGCGGCCAGGGAGCCGGACCGCTCACGGTCAACGTGGTGCTGCCTCACGGCGCTCGCCACCTGCAGTAAATGGCCACTTTGAAGCCCGAGCTCCAACAGGCGCTGCTCCGGGTACTCCGCTTCATTGTGTAATGCCTTGTTATTTTCACCTTTTTTTGTCTGAGGCACGTTCCATTGATGGGTATCTCCACTGATTTTACATGTCAAAGTCTGTCTTGGGGACTACCACTGCATTGTTGAATAAAGTTTTAAGTCTTTTGTGGCTCCAGAGGGAGCTGCATGAAATCTGTTAAATTGCCTCAGTTGTACACGGAGTGTGTGTGACGTCTGGGAATGAACATTACAAGTGAAATGGGAAAAATCTGGAGGTGTGTAGTGAGACATAAGGGAGCTAACCACACCTGTGGCAGCCCTTAAAAGCATAACACACTTAAATCGTTGTCTGTTGGCAGTTGAGTTGCACTGTGGGTAATGTCGGCACCAGGGTTTGATCAGGAGGACAAATGTATGAAATAAAATGGATCTCTGTGTCTGCAGCATCCTTCAATTGTGAGTCTGACAATGCAATAAGAGTGTAATGCTTAATTTGTGTGCTATTGTATGGATATATAAAGTCACTGTTCTTCTTTTGTTCAAAACAAGCCTTTTCAAAAATGCACAGAGGCTGTTGGGAAAGAAGAAATGCACTTTGTTCGTTATCTGACTTAAAGTTTTCATGTGGCAGCTGATGCTGTGGCATTGCATAACAACTCATTCTGGCCTAAGTCTCTTCTGTGAAGATACAGATGGAAGTAGGGAAAAAGAAAAAGAAAAAAACATCTCAAAAGTGCCTTTTAAATACTTTCCCAGCTTCATCTGACAAGTGACGAAACTCAGAGAACGGCAAAGCACATTTCAGCTCTTTATATTTTCAACAAAAATGGAATCAGGCAATGTTCCCATTAATAAACCAGAAGGCTGTGGCAGCACAACAAGCAGCAAAGTAAAGAGAGGCTGAGACTAAGTTTGGAAATTAGAAGGCAGCCCGGCAATCTATTATTCATGCGATTGTTTGCGGCTGCGCTGAACGCTCATCTGATTGCTACGCTGCTGAGGCCTTGTGCCCATGTTTGCATGGAGGGAAACTAATGAGAACATATACTTACCCACTTCTGACTGCTGTTACATAGCAATGCCACTGTAAAGCAGCATGTTGTATTTGTGCGTTTGCATGCGTCGTACTTACTTGTTTTGCATGATGTTCATTATGACCCAGTCTGAGGGGTAGACGTTTTTCCCGATGAGATCTTTAAACATGATAAATGTTTCCATTAGGAAATCCTGCGAGAGAGAGAACGTTTTTTAAATGAATACTGTTATTCTTTCCACCTCAGAGATAGGGGCAATCTGAAATGAACAGTGAGGCGTTTGTGGCTTTCAGGCAGAAACAGCTTTTAGAGGACTTTTTAAAAAGGTGAAGGTGACACATATATTTTCTTTTTGCAGGTGGCACCAATAATCCAGCGTGTTTCTTAATCCCCAAACAGTGTCATACAATGAGATTACATCTGTTTTACTTCTCATTATCAGCTATTAAAGCATAACATGACTTGATACTCCTAATAGATGCTCAGCTCATCCATCTATATAGCAGCAGGACTTCAAATCCTCTCTCATAATAAAACACAAGGAGTAGGATTTAAAAAAAAGAAAAAACTTCTCATGCAAAAATAATCATTTTAATCATCACCTGACCAGAGCTAGGTATTCTCTCAAAAATGATGATGCTAATACCAATAGCAGTACCCCTAAAGTGATAACATACCATTAGAGTACTTCATTCGGTACTCGTCATGTAAATGGAAGCTGTGTGTGTGTGTGTTGTAAACACACATCCAAAAGAAAGCTATAAAAGAAAAAAAGAAAACACAGCGCAGAAAAAAAATCCAAGCATAGTTTGGCAAAATGCCAAGCAGACAAAGCTTCTTCCAAAACGAGAGTGAATCTAGGGTTAACTTTCACCCACCGGCGATGACTGTACCCCCTGTTGAGTCAGGGAGGAGGAGCCAATTTTGTGTTTACATACCGCAACTGTCAAATCCTAATTATTGTGCCTTTAACCACATTCCCTGCCAGGGCTAAAAAAGTCATCAACTTTTTTCGAATTTGAATATTTGTTATTGACAGACACACCTGCAATGGCTTTATTTTAATACGAGTTGCAGCTAAAAAACGAAAACATAAATATGCATGAAAAAACTATTTCTGGCTGTAGATGTTTCACTCCTTGTTGAATCCCTGTGCTGGGCGAACTGCAAAATAACAAAGTCCTTTGGGCTGCAGCCAGTTCTGAAATGCGGATATGGCCCACGCCAGTTTCATGAACAATAAATCTGTGGGAAGATCCAGCTTCATTACAGTGATTGTTTATCCTGCGATGAAACTAGACAGGCAGCCTCAAACAAACTCGGGATGAAACCCTGAAGGTCGGAGAGTTCTATTTATGCTTATTTCGGTTCTCAGTCACCTGCAAAATACCATTAATGCCTCACAAAAACCGTAGCTTTATAAATACTGCTTTTCGGACGGAACCGGAAGTCAGCAAACCTCAAGCTCAAGTGATTATCTGGGTTAATAAATTCCTACAAGGACTTTAATTTATTTAATAACAAATAAAAGAGGCAATTGCTGCAAGTGAAACCAGAATATGTCTATTTGGATCATAAAGCTCTTTACCTGTAATAAAAATGAGTTTCAAGGATTTTCCTATGAAGCTCAAACGTCCTTTGTTGGGATAAAAAAAAATAAAAAGTGGGATTTCCCGCCGTGTCAGAGTAACATGCTGCCAATCTGACTGTACATCCTCGATAAATACAGCTCTGAGGGAGGAAGTATTGAGAGCTGAAATTCATAGCGTCTGAGATTCATCTCTCCTCCACAACTTGTTGGTTGCCACGAGTGATCTGCTTCCCATAAGAGCTACTATCATCAAAAGCATGCTGTGCATGTCGCAGCCTGAGGGCAAGGACTAACAACTGCACCGGTTATTGTGGAGGAAAAACATTTTCCTAGCAGATCGAATCGGATTTTAGATTTCTCGAAAATGCAGCGAAATGATCCGACACTTTGGGGCGCCTGCAATTTCACGTATTACTCGACAGTGTGGCCTGAAGTGTCTCATCTCGTCGAGGCGGACGCACGGGGAAGGTGTACTCACCACCACATCGCTCCTTATCTTGCCAAAGGTGCTGATCAGATGAGCGTAATGATAGTCGTCCATCTGCCTCAGTGTGGCAGTCATGCTGGCCACGAAGCTCCCCTGGAGAACAAAAGGAAGCGCATTCAATTCACAATCAAGTTCAAATTGAAGACCGAGGACAGAACGACTCGGTGCAGCCGATTTTGATGCATACCGACTGGCTGCGTTGATTGGATCGGAATACAGAGGCAGGCCTGGCCTCCCAGGTTTGAACAGATAGGCACCCTTACACAGTGGCGGATCTCATTAACTGGCTAACCTCCACTCCCCATCTCTTTGTCTGCACTGATTATAATGCCTGTGAGGTCCCTAAAGTGCTGTCTTTACTTCACAGTCCGCTAGCCTGGCTCTGGTTAGCCTGCTGTACATGCGCTGCCCAGAGCAGATAAGGGAAGACGAACGCGTGGAAGGCCGGGCGGAGACCTGCCGCTGCCATCAGGTGTCAGTTATGTGTTTAACTAAAGCAGAAACGTAGTTGGAGGGAAATTAAATGTGTGAGGGGAACTGGGGAAGTTTTTATGTATTTTTTTGGAGGGGCCCTGCTTGACTGAATGTCTGACTGTATTGACTGTTTCAGGTTGATAGATAATATCACAGGAATAGATGAATCAAGCACATGATTTATACAGAGAATCATGATAATAAGCTACCAAGAGACTCATGCTAGAACAAAAGAAGAGTTTGAAAAACAACACACAGATGGAGAAGAGAAATGCACATGTCGGGTTAATAAAAGACGTACGGCTATTTAAAAACAAATCTAAACAATACAGAATTTGCATAAATACTTTTATAGATCAAGAACACGCAGTATTTTTTATTGGATTACTCTCAGGCAGCTTTACCTCAACTAGCCGATTAAAGAAAATGCACCAAAGATAAGAGAAAGTAATTAAACCCGGCTCCGACAGATAATGCATGACAGCACATCCCGATTAATAAGTGGAAGGTCTGATAAGCATGAAGAGCGTTACAGGTGACTGTCTATCTCAAAACTACTGAAGTGAGCACATCGCAGGATTGAGCCTGACCTTTGCCCACAAACACACGTACTTCAACTGGAGCGAACAAAAACAATGACCTATGAGCAATTGATATTTCAAAGAATAGAAAATGTGAGGCCAAAAAGAAGGTGTTCTCCTTATCAAATGATGTATTTCCCTCTTTGACTGAAAGCCTCTTTCTTCACACAAAGACAGAAGCACAAGGCGGCTTTAATACGCTTAAGTGAAAGGTTTGTATCGATCCACGTCGTCCGTTAGTGTCAGAGTGATTTTGGGCAAAGTGGATTTGTATTTTGAGTTACAACCACATTTGGTTACAATAACGGAGAGCCGTCTTCTATATGCTTACATCTTCCCGTAACTCAACACCTGAACAGACCCCCGAGTTGGGCCCTTAAACTGGGCGGGGACAACCTCGGCCAAGTGAAGTGGAGACTCATGAGGCGGCGACGACTCATGAGGCGGCGACGGCTCAGCTGCTTCACGGCAGTTAAATACGTTTTTTTCTGCTGGACAACCTCTCTTTGAGCTGTAATCAGGCCTGACCCACCGAAACACAGCCGAGCAGAAACAATGCTCACACACACACACAAACACACACACACTGACCCCTTTTTCCCCCACTGATGTTCCCGTGTGTTTGCTCAGTTTTCAGTCGAGCACAAAGTAATATCTTCAGACAAGAGGTCATTACAATTGTTTATACTTATGGCAATTACCACACAATAACATCCTCATGCATAAGACACCGAAACAATCACGCGGACGTCTATTATTCATGTTTCCCTCACTTTTTCCCGTTGTTACGCTACGTGGGGCTGATGACTGCTTCACTTCCCTCTGTGATGCTTCAGGGGAACCAGTGTGACTCATGTTGTATTAATATGGATATGTTTTGCTAAAGCACAAAGGGCAGGACTCTTTCATCCGTGGAGGCCCGTGAGTCTCGGTTCTTCAGCATTACAGCTGGAGAACGACTTGAGACAGGATTATAAACACTGTGTATTCGGTGTGTGGAAGGATGTTTCTGTCACACTCCTGTTTCGTGTTAAGTGGAGAACAAAGGATGGAATCACTTGGAACTCAAGCGTATGGATAACCTCTGCTTCTGACTGAAGGTTGGTTAGTGGTATTGGTCTTGTTGGGGCAAACTCTGCACCATTCCAAGACCTGTTTGAAGATGTCGAAACCATCTTTCTCCATTCAAACTCTAAGTTCCCAGATCCCCAAGTCCAACTGGCGTGAGGCGATGGGCACTGGCTGCTGCAATTCCCCTAACGTCGGGCAGTCGCGTTATTAATAAGAGGAGCGAGGGCTTCAAAGCAGGCGGCAGTCTTTAGAAGTCGCTGCCCTCACTCGATCAGCTGGAGGGTATCCCAGGATGCTCACTTCGGCTGTGAATGAAACCCAGAGAGGACGAGCCTTCAGAGCAAATCGTACACGCTGCAAGGCTCCGGCGCTGCTTACATGCCCCTTGAGCTATTCCCAATGTTCAATCAAAACTGCTAACATATGCCAATGCCACTATTGATTTCATCGCTGGAACGCATTACTCATGAATGCACCATGAACAGATCAGGTCCATTCCTTTTTCTTTTTTTTATAGAATGGAACGCCGCCAATGGCATTGAGTTGAGAGACAACATGCACAAATCAGATTGTGTCACAAGCAGCAGAAGCTCATTTCCAACCAATAAAAAGCTAAATCTTCGTCGGACGATAGCCTGAGGGTTTTGAGATTGCATTTGGGCCAATGGGTTCTGCCTCTTTTGCTCACTGCACAAATTGATTATCTGCATTCAACAAAAACCCACGTGAACATCATTGGTCCCTACTACCTGGACTACAAACAGCCACCAGCACGCTTTTGCATTTTCAAATTTGTATTTATTTATTTTGTTATGCCCACCCTGGGATGCCACTTAAATGAACAAAATATATATGCTGGAAGCTTATTTTGGAATATTTGCCCAATAATGCCAAAAAAACACCTACATCTGTCTCTTTAAAGCCACCGCACTCCTTCACTCATTTCACCTTGTAGAACACAGGAGTTGCTGCTTTAGCGCTGCTTTAATTGGTTCTTCCGTTTGTGTTCTTGAAATATTTCAGATCCGAACTAACATGGCGTCCACGACAGGACATTTTGCATGTCGCATGCCTTGTAGGCCAAGGAAGAATGGCCGAGGATCCCGAAATCCAGGTGTGAAAAACTTGTTGCATCATTCCCAAGTAGGGATGGGTATCGTTTGGGTTTTTTCCGATACCGGTGCTAAACCGGTACTTTTAAAACGATACCGTGCCTAAACGGGTGCCTGCTGAACCTTTTTTTTTTTAAACATTAAAACTCTCGGGCATATTCCTAGAAGCCGATATCATGTATGTTCTCCATTATATGAGCAGAGACTGTCACACGCTCAGAAGAGCTAGCGCTAGCTACGAGCTAGCTTAAGCATGGTTATAATGGATAATTTATGCCCACACACGGCGCAGCCTAATCGGCCAGGCACCGGAAAGAAGCAAAAATGTGCGTTGCGTTTGTCCCGGTATTACCGGTTGTATTGGAACCGGTAACCTGTTGCATCATTCCCAAGACGACTCATGGCTGGACTAGCTCAAAGGGCTTCTACTCAATACTGAGCAAAGGGTCTGAATACTTATGACCATGGGATATTACAGTTTTTCTTTTTTAATAAATTTGCAACATTTTAGTTTTTTTCTTTCAAGATGGGGTGCTGAGTGTACATTAATGAGAAATAAAATGAACTTTTTTGATTTTAGCAAATGGCTGCAATGAAACAAAGAGTGTACATTTTAAAGGGGTCTGAATACTTTCCGTACCGACTGTATGTACATACATATGTAGCAACGTCATCATGCAGAAATCCATGTCGTATTTTACAATGCCCTTTTAGAAAATAGTATTTTGACCAAAACTAGAATGTTCCGATTTAAATACATAAGGAACACTAATGTGAATCTAGACAATGATATAGAAACCTAAAGAAATTATACTTCTGGCCCCACCCTTTCATCTTCCCAACAAATATAATTGTTGATAGATGCAGCGGGCACAGCTGATGGCACATGAAATACAAGTGAGAGATGTGTAGCTGCCATATTCCCAGCTTGACTTGGTGTCAGAGTGGAAAATACAGACAGAAAAGGGCTTCAGCCGTTGCACTGTGCAGCGGTTAAGAGCTAAATGTGGAAGAGGAACACATGGCGGACCAGCTGTTAAGGGCTAATGTGAGAAATAGAGATGTGGGGGCATGACAGCCAATGGGAAAGTTCAGGTTCAGGTCTCCAGCTCTAAGTTGATAAGTAGAAAGTTGCTGTCGCACAGCTGACTTCACAGATCCATCACACTGACCAGTGGCGGTCGGATGTGAACCAGAAGATCTCAAAGGCCAGCAGGTCCTTTCATGGCTCATCTCCCCAATTTTATTGCCGCCATAATACCTGCGGCGTTTCCATGACAATGTGTTTATCCATTTGTATTTTTTTTTTCCAAGCAGAGAAAGGCAGGTAGGAAATCAAATAAAGCCGGGGAAGAAAAGAAGCAGTCTCTGCACATATCTAGTTACAAGCAGGCCAATCAATTCAGATTTAGGTGTGGGGGCGACAGAGGTATGTGACACACTGAGGAGCCGTGTGTGACGGGGAGGGAACGAGAAGATACTTCTTCAGCTGCCTGCCGAACATTAACAACTAATGACCAAAAACAAAAGAAAAATTAAGAAATCCAGACAGAACTCCTTTCATTGCTTTACATTTACAAGCCTGCTCAGTTTGATTGATGCACGGCAAGGCATGTCATCCCTTTTTTGTATTCTAACTCGAAGGATAGCTTTATTTGAATAAATCACACATAAAAAAAAGGAGTTCCTTCTATCGTGATATCAAAAACAGACGTACATTCAAAAACACTGAGTAGGTACAGCGAAGCAAAGTCTTGCACGGACAACATCGTAGTGTCCAGAGTGCGGAGGCGCCTGAGATGACAGAAAGATTCATTGCAGTTATAAAACACTACACTTGTCAATAATGACGCAAAATGATGATTAATACAAGTCTGGAATGGTAATTCTCTGAAAACAAGTGTGTCTCATTTAGTGCGTGTCATGAAAGGATCCAAGGGAGCAATTTGAGACAAAGGTCATGACCTCAGATAGGCTGCAGGAAGACATGAGCAAAGCTCGAAATCAGCATTTTCAGATTGATCATTGAGGTTACACTGGAGATGATGAAGCACCTGAAGGACAGGGCAAACAAATAATTATCAATATGTTTAACCCTTGTGTTGCCTTCGGGTCAATATGACCCGATTCAATGTTTAACCCTCCTGTTACCTTTATATTTACTAACATATTTTACCCTTGAGGTCAATATGACCCCAGCTATTAAAATCTCCAGAAAATTATTAGAATTAATATTGTTTTCCAAGTTTAAGTGTGAGGTACTTTATGTTTGTTTGTTGACTCCCGAAAGAACACCGACATTAAACATTGAATCGGGTCAAATTGACCCGAAGGCGACAGGAGGGTTAAATATTGAATCGGGTCAAAATGACCCGAAGGCAACACAAGGGTTATGGAAGTAAATCATTTAATGTCCACGACTTGCACCGTCATCAATCTCAAGCATTTATCTAGCGTAACTATAAACAATAAACAGATACTCTACTTCTCATATCTGTCACGGTGTCCAGAAATGGCAGATTTCCGAAACCCGGCCTCCATATCCATCATAAGCTCGAGGGCAAATGAGGCAGAATCTTAGCGGAAATGAAAAAGCGGTGATTAGAGGGCAGGGCCGGATCCATCATACGGCGCTCTGTAGCGCGCATCTCTCTGATAATTCATCTCACTTTAGAGCCTGACAGCGGAAAGGCAAAAAATTATGCTTGCTCTCGTAGTGCAGGGCTGCCCCATAAACAGAGCACTGTCTTAAACCTCTAATTAAGCCAGGAGGGAAATGACATGTCGGTCTCTAGAGAAATGTAGATGGAGAGCCTTGTCCCATCTCTGGAGGAGAGAAAACACAGACGTATAGAGAAAGATGAGGAGGAGGAGGAGGAGGATGTATGACCTAAAGGGACACAAATGACTCCGTCGTTCTCTCTATTAGCTTCAGGCCTGATGAAATATGAATTTGCGGGCTCATTACAACGGAAATTACACAAGCACACAGGAACCCTCACGTCGTCCCTGTGCTATTGAACACGAGAGGGATGAGGACACGCCTCCTAGAGTGCAAACACACAATGTATTGGGTGATGGTGCCAACAGCACGCGGTGAGATCTCTTCAATTTGCCTCCTCAATTACAGAAAGCATTGTTGGAACTGAGGTAAAAAAAAAAAAGACCTTCTGAGGTCATTTTCTGTTGACAATTCAGATGTAGAGACCTCAATAAAAAAAATTATAAAAATATCAAAACATTTATAAAGAAGAAAAGTGTCCTCTGCTGTTGTAAAATACATAAACCTATTCTTTTATGGTTAATGTGCATATTTTCACACACACGCCTGTCAAAGGGAGGCTGAGCTGACACGGGCGAGGTACTTGGCCGCCGCTGCAGGACTCAACAGCGAGTCCACTTGGCTCTAGCCTCAGGCCAACAAGGTGTCAGACAGGAGGGTCAGCTAATTTTCTTGGTCGCCAGCATTTGACGTAAAGCGCGGTGACTTCCAGATAAACACTTCGAAATACATCGGTGTAAATAATAACCACGGACAACCTGGGCAGCCAGCCATGGAAGTGACCCGTTATGCCACTCATATTACAGCGTCCGACTTAGACAAGCTCGAGGAAGCACTTTCACACTCTCCTACATCAAAGCATTATACTTCCTTGAACAGACAACTGCATTATTGCAGGAAACCCCATTGAGCTGAAGCCCCTTCCTCTCAAAAGAAAGCTCCTTGTGACCGATGCCAAGCACACATCTGTCCCTGGAAAGCAAATAGATGCCACCGCCCGCTCGGTGTGGCAGATCGTGGGGCTGGACTGGCACGTTTGGGGTTGATTGTGCAAATCAATATGAACGTGTCGATCTCCAGATCGCTAATGAAAAGGTCAGCTTTAAATATTGTGAGTTGAGTTGGCGACGTCAACCCTGCTCAAATCAAACTGGAGGTACCGTGAAAGTTGATATTTATACAATCTTTAACGACATCAGTCAACTGTCAACATTATATCTCGCTCATTTAACTTGTGTCATTGTACACTTGTGCCAAACTTTACGTTGTTTGAACCTGCCTGACACGCGAGATGCTTTTTTGGACCGACTTAGGGCCATCTTTGTACATGCGTTTGATGAAAACGCAAAAAAAGTGCAGAAGATGGGGAGAGAATCACTGACGTATCGGCTCGGTACACTTTAAGCTTTGCGTCTCACTCAGAGACTTGCTGGGGCAGTGCAGCAGACAATTCACATCAATCTGTCAGCTGAAACACGCACACACACACACACACACACACACACACACACACACACACACACACACACACACACACACACACACACAAATCATTCCCTTTCTCTTTCATGATTGCTGAAAGATCAAAGCCAGCGTAAACTGACAGCTCTCTTCACCATCTCGTAGTTCGGCTCCATACAGCTATGACACTCACTCTAATTCACTCCGTTTGGATGAATGCACTCAGGAGCTCGGGTTGGTAGTGAGGCTATGAATGAAAGTTTCATACGTTTGTTATCTGTGTATCAGTAGTGTAACAACTGTTGTGATGTTTAGGTGAAATAAATGACTTATTGTAAGGCTGGCCATTTGGTCATTTTATGTCTCAATAACAACACACATCTCGCAATGTTTTCTGGTAATTCAATAATTTTTTCGTCTATATGAAAGAACGCAATTACAGAGTGATCGGATTCAGAACTCGGCGTTGCTGCCTGTCACTTAAATAAGAATAGCTGGTCCACCTTAAAAGCCAGCCCACCTTTAGATGCTGAGCCAAAGTTGTGGTTAACTTCAGGGCTAACCCCCTCCAAGCATGTACCTAAGTTTGGTGTGTACATTCCAGCATCTACCTCTAATAAGTTGTGATAAATCCAGGTGTCCTTTCCACAGAACACATGCCACACTAATTGACATCAGCGCGAGCTGAGAAAAAGCAGTGCGAGCGGTGCCGATGGGAAGAGCTGGGTCTCTGGACTCAAATCACAGAAGGTACGCGTCCATGAAAATGTCATTGAAGAGGATGCGACGAGATTTAATTTTCAATCAAGCCCCAGCGACGCTGCATAACGACGCGATGCCTCGTTGCAGATGCAATATTGTGCTTCCCATGTAAGATGACAATTGGGTTTCCACATGCACCGTGTGGTGTTTGTAGTCGTCACCATGGTGATATTGAGGGGGTAACATGAAACTGGGGCCTCAGCTGCACTTCAAGGAGGCGTATATAACCATGACAGAATGGACAGAAAGGACTCGTACGCCGTATTTCATATAGTGAAATATTTCTGTGAGACCTCTCGGGCTCTTTAGCCTGATAGCATTGGATCTTGACAAAAGGAATGGAAGACTGGGTGTTTATCGTCTCCTAAACAATACCTCAGCCCTATGTTTATCATATACACAGGGGGACAAGGACATCGCACAGGAGTCCCCCAAGGGCTTGACTCAGGTAATGAAATCAATAGCGTCACTGCAGTGACTTACCCAATGCCATCGGTTTATCCAGCTGAGAAACAGTGTGCTTACGCAGCAACATCGCTGAACACATTCCAATAAAAAAAACGGCATTATTCCAACCCACGTACAGTAGACATGCCCTCCCAGGGGCGTTCTATCCATTAAACAAATGCCATTAACCCTGGGTTCAAATCTAAAGCACTTGCCAGGCACCGAACTGTCCCAAGGTCAAAACTTAACCAACATTACGGTCTCTAGAACGGTGTTGGAAGTGGGAGTGCAGTGAGAGAGAGAGGGGGATAAACAAGAGAAGGCCACATTAGCAATAACAACCATGAAGCTGCATTAATACGTTTTGATAATGAGAAGGGAACTATTAAGAATAAGACTGCGAATAATTATTATAAGAATAATTCTTCACTGGTTACCGGTGGCTGCCCGCATCCGCTTCAAAACACTGGTTCTGGCGTACCGTGCTACGAACGGATCGGGCCCCGGCTACATCCGGGATATGGTCACACCGTACACCCCGGCACGTTCGCTCCGCTCGGCAACAGCCAACCGACTTGTGACTCCTGCATTTCGAATTTATCACTCAAAATCCAGACTGTTTGCTGTCCTGGCTCCTCAGTGGTGGAACGAGCTCCCCACCGACATCAGGACAGCAGGAAGTCTCTACAGCTTCCGCCGGGGACTAAACCCACGTCTTTTCCGACTATATCTGGATTAAAACACAGATTAGCACTTCAGTGGCACTTAAATGGCTCTTATTGTGGTACTTTTGGAGTTCGACTATATTGAGGAAATGTTACTTTCTGTATTCTTGTTGTTCTCAGTTTGTACTCTAGGTTGAATGCACTTGTTGTTAGTCGCTTTGGATAAAAGCGTCTGCTAAATGACATGTAATGTAATGAAATAAGAAAATGCTTTTACTAAAAAAAGATGAATGCACTGTAGTCCAATCAAAGTTAATATCTGACACCTTAAGTGGATTAAAGATGATTTGCAAATACGGTTTTGAAGATTATGAAAATTTGACATTTATTGAATAACTGCCGCTTCCAGCGCCACTAGAGCAGCAGCAGCAGTTAGATTCACCAGCGGCGGAGCGGCTCAGCGCTGGTTGGCTTTCGCACCGCAGCGTTACGGTCCGTCCTCTCCGATCTTTATTCCGTGGCGCCGCTCTGCTCAATATTTTATATACTCAAACATCTCCGCGACTTATTGAGTGCCGTAATAATGGCGCGACACAACGAGTCGATAATGAAATTCGTTGCCAACTATTTTAATAATCGATTTTTATCAATTTTATCGATTAATTGTTGCAGCCCTAGTTCATTTCCTCCCTCATTTTATGTATTGGCCACTACAAGAATACACCACAAATCATATTAAGCCGAGAAGGGAAACGCAGAAAGAAAAATAAAGTCTCTCGCACAAATGGTGTTAAAAAACCAACTATCCCCCGACTGATGCATGAAAAGCTCAGACGAGATCAGGCAAACAAACTCTCGAGCGGGAGGACAAGCGGATGGAATCGTTTCCGTGAGATGATGAAACACTCGAGGACTGAAAGACACGCCGAGCGTCGCTGTGTGGGAACAAGAGTTACAGACGCGGGGAGACAAACGCTGGCACAGCGGGGCTGTATGGAAACGTGCAGTCTGAACAGATGCATTTAAAAAAAGGGAAATCTTCTGCTCCTGACAGAGGAAGTTTTGACGAGCATGTGGTCTCTGAGGACGTGAGGTGACTCACTGGTTATGAGATAAAGGGACGATGCATGAACCTGCCAGATGTAGACACAACTGGAGCTGTACTTTCTCCACTGCGACCTTCCCTCCCATGTTCCCTCCCCCCTCTCGCTTTATACCTATCTCTGTCCGTCTCTCTCTCTCTCTCTGCACACACAGACACACACACTCAGATGCACACACACGCAGAAAGGAGAAAGCCAGAGAGGAGAACTGCGGCGGCACGATGAGGATATTCTGCCTGCGTGGGCTTTGTCGCTGAGGCGTCCGGAGTTCAGCCGCTTGTGTGCCTGTGTGTGTGTGTGTGTGTGTGTGTGTGTGTGTGTGCCTGTGTGAGTGAGTGTGAGCGAGCCCCTGCCGACGCCGCGCGGAGAAAGGAGAACGAGGTGGAGAGGAGGAAAAGAAAGGGGGAGTGTTGACTCTGGCTTAGAGGAACCCCCGCGCCACTGGATGAGAGGACGCCGATGTGTAACAACTCCTCCAACTACTGCGAGCCGCCGCCGCCTGTCCTCTGAACTTCTGCCATGGCATAGCCTCCCCTTCCAGCTCGCCTCTAATCCACTGAGGAAACGGGCATGCACGGGCAAAGCCAGGGATCTAGGCTCACGCATCCTTTACGTCAGTAAATCACAGTCTGAGGTGAGTCGCTCTTCTCTGCTCTCGCCCTCTCCTCCATTTCACCTCTCGGTCTGCCACTGGGAGTCTGATCAAAGAACCTCTGGAGGGGGGAATCCGAAGGACCGGCTCGCTCCGTGGGACCGAGCCCGGGATTATCCACGGGGAATGTTTGGACTGGAGATTTTCCCGTTTTAGTCGGCTGATCGAACATCGGATGCGCGAGGTAAATCTCAGATTTTTTAGAAAACATTTTTAGTTCAGTGTAGTTGCCTCGCGAGGGAGATTTCAGACAGCGGCTGTGGAATGCGCTGGTGCCGAGTTTCAGACACCATTCAGTCAGTTGAGAAAACTTTAAAGATGAACAATTGTTTATAGCTCGGAAAAAACAAGGGTGGGTGGCGGGGTGTCGGGGGACTCACTGCCACTGCGAGCCAACATTAATCACATCTGGCAGGTCAGTTTTCTGTCTCGGAGAGGATTTCGATCCAGATTTAACCCGACTGGCTTCGCATGCATAGCTAAAACAGTGCTCGCATACAAGGGCTTGCATGATGCTGCATTTCCTCTCAGTCCTGCAGCTGAGGGAGTGTTACAAAAATCACACCGCTATCTAAACCAAAAGCACAATCGCAGAATTGTTTTGCGAGAAGCGTCTGTCCCACGTACGGAGGCAGCAGCGTCTTGCAGCGCAGAGGAATAGGGAATGAGAGCTGGGCTGCATCTGATGAAAGACCTTCATTTAAAACTAATCTAGATTAATGGACTCGCTGAAGTCCCCATCTCCGTACAGATTAATGGAGATTAAGTCTGTGTGTGAGTTTGTGAGGGGGTGAGGAGGGAGAGAGAGAGAGAGAGAGAACATGGGTCGTCTTGAACCCTCGCATCTCCACTGTCACACCAAATGCATGTCACTCCCACTCATTGCCACAAACCTCCTGCCATCGCTCTCCGGCTCCCCTTCAACCACATCTCACATCAACGCTCCGATACAATCTCCCCTCTGCTCTATTCATGTCACCTCAAGAGTGACATGAAGAGTGCACAGCGGCTCGTGCATCTAATGTAAAAACAGCCGTACGAAATGACAGGATAGGGACCATGTCACTGCCTGGCTTCCTCTAACCTTCTGTGGGAACTGGGCACGGCCGTCCAGGAGAGTGACGGGCGTGACGGCCCGGCGCTTCAAAGACAATCTGTATTTTTTGGAGTCAGTCAGCGAAGAAAGACGAAGAGCGACCGTTCGGCCACTTACGTGCTCGCCGTAAAGGGGGCTGCGCTCGGCGGCCCCGTGAACCGTCGCTCCAGATGTAGAGGGAGCGGTAGAACCGAGCCACGACAGAGCTTTGACACGGAGGTGGCATGCAGGGAGATATGCATCGGAGTTGGTCTCTGCACGAATGGCAGTTTTGTGAACTTTTTCTCTTTCACGACACCATGAGTCCCCAAAACAAGTAGATATGGCAAATATGAGAGAGAGTGCAGGGTTTCCAAACGAGCGGGCAAGTGGGCAGCTCTGCCATTCATTCATCCAGAAGACAAATTGCTCTTGTGTGAAAGAATGACTGCTTTTTGGAACACGCCAGATGTTACCTTTCGTGTGCTAACAGGATTATTCATTAAGACGCTAATTCTCCCCGTGAGTGACACAACGCCGCCGCGCGGTTGAGGTGGACGCCGGTGCGACGTTGTGCTTCCGTTGCATACAGAAGCACCCTCTTCACACAAGATCCCAGCCGGGTGGTGTCGCCGGTGTACGTGTGAGTGGAGCACGCGGGGGCCGCTCGGCCGGGGCTCCGGAGGGCCCTCGGGGAAACAAGACGAGACTGCTCTTTGAGAAAAGGGAAGAAGTCGATTTAATATCTCAACATATTTCTTGTGCACGTACTTCTCGCGCCGCCACTGACAATTCTTTTGATTCAGAATTATAAAGAACGCTTTTGTCTATTTCGCGATGACGAATGCCCGAGGCGACATCTTGAAATTGCTTCCAAACAGTCCAAACCACGCGGACATTACGTTTCCAATTACTTGACAAATGTCTAAACAAATCATTGATAATCGAAGGTGATGTCAAATAAGTTTCTGTAGATGGCCTAATCATTCCAGGCGTGAGGTCCAAACCAACAATAACACTGTTAGGAATGATTGCTCACAGCAGCTGGAGGGCGGGGTCACCCGCCGAGCATGCCGGGAGGCTCGATATGAATTTGAACCATTACAAGGTGTTATGAATGGGTGTGACCGGGTGGATGACATGAACAACTGTATTCCTTGGATCCTGTATTTTAAAGTATTTTAAAGATAACTGGGTTTGCATCCATGTGTAGTGATCTTCCCTCGCTGTATCTCAGCCTCTCACCAGCATCCGTTCGGTGACGAGTGGAATACGAGTCCAGCTGTCGGGCTGCGTAGAGAAACAGCTCCAGAGCGCGACTAGAGGCCCAGAAGTCCCCACAGAATCATTTACCAACTTGCTCTCCGCGTTGCGATCCGCTGTGATCGGAATAATAACATACAAATTAAAGGTTGGAAAGATGTTTTTTTGGTATATCCGTTACTCACGCGCGTGACCTTGAGGCTCGAAGAAGTTGGACTTGCAAAACAAACGTATTCCTTGAATAGTTCCGGTATACGTCACTTTAAAAGCACCTTCCTATCAAATCCTTTGTGCAGTTAGGGCTGACCGGTGTACTGATCTTTACAAAACAGAAATAAATTGAAAAATCTTTAAATTCCATGTAGTTTTTGCTGATTGTAAAGTAGCTTCATACAGCTACCGCTCTCCCTGATTACACACCTCATCTACATAACAACCCCCCCCCCCCCGTCTCTATTCTAGTACATGGATCCTTCTCTTTGGCTTCATTTTTCATTATCATTATCTCCGTCTATTATCTCTCACATTCTATTCTGCTGCATCCAAACTCTCCATCTACAGCCATGCACCTGTTTATTACAGTTGTGTATCCCCGTGTGTGGTAATGTGTGCGTTTCTCTTGTTGTCTTTGCTCATGAAGGCTGGGAGGAATCTGAGAACAGCAGGGGAGTTCTGTAGTTACCCGTCAGCTTTGAAAACTCAGCGAGTCTAGCAGGCAACGAGAGAGGGAGAGAGAAAGAGAGAGAGAGAGGGAGAGAGAGAAAGCGAGCAACAATGGGGCAGGGAATGAGGGGAGAACAAAAAAAAAGAAAAAGAAGATATATAATGTTCTTCAGAAAGACAAAGAGGAGAGGAAAGGAGAGTGAGCCGATGCATCCTGATTGGAAGAGGCAGCCGCTGCAGCGTGCATCCATTCTCGCAGTCTTATCTCCACCTGCCTGCATGTGAGCAGAAGTATGAATTACAGGCTTCCTGCACATTTATTAAGCTCACAAGTTTGTGAAAGAGAAGAGTACAAAGCAGTGGGGGGGGGGGGGGCAAAGAGAGTACAAAAAAATAGTAAGACCACAATATCTGGTGGCTAAAGTGCAAGGATAAGAAGTCCACCGTGAAAACAGCAGCAGGCGTCTTTCACGGTGGTAATTTGTGGCCTCGTTCACAGCAGGGATGGATATTAATGCCATGGACAGCACTCTCTCAATGAGAGGCCGGTGGGCTGCATCAAGTCGTGCACTGTAACGGCAGTATTTGATGCAGTCCCTCTGTCACTCACACATTGTATGTACAACTGAAAGCGATTTAAATGTAATATGAATATAAAATAGAAATGTGGAATTATTTGTAGTGCACACGGCTTTTCAATAAATGCTGTGCATATGGAGGAAACTTGTGAGGGTGTTCTGAGTGCTTTAACAGAGTGGATTAACAGCAAATCTGTCTCTATGCTGTCACAGTATTAGTCTTCTGACCACAAAAGGAACACTAAGTTCATGTATATATTCACAACTATTATGGTGTCATACTAAACCACTAATGGGATAGTGCAGCTTAACAACGAGTGTGCATTAGTTCTGCCGGACCAATAACTTGCCCTCATCATCCATCAGGTTTGTCAACCAGTTTAGGAATATCTAGTCATACCAAAGCCATGTTGCTATTGCTGCATCTTTATTTGATTGGAAATATGTCTGACCCAAATACACAGAAGCACTGTATGTTGACTCTTCTGCGGTGGAATGACAATGGTATTAAATTGTCATTTATCTTGGATAATAACGTCGCCTTCTCCTCGGTTTATAATTATTCACTTTCATACCTCTCGGCTGAGAATATGGTCCTGTGTTATTTCTGCAAAACTACATAATTATTCTGAGTGACATCACATGGTGCTTGGCAACAGCACAGTGGTCCATGATGACTGAGCAACAAATACTAGAGGGACAATCCCCTTAGAATCCTGTTGTTCCATCTTAGGGCATTAAGCTACCATTAACTGACAAAGGATTTGCTGCGTTTGACGTCGGCCTGCAGTTATCCCTCAACACTGACCTGTACAGTCAATCACTCGGCTATCTATCTATCTATACACAAATATACACTACCGTTCAAAAGTTTGGAGTCACCCAGACAATTTCGTGTCTTCCATGAAAACTCACACTTTTATTTATCAAATGAATTGAACATTTCATAGAACATATAGTCAAGACATTGACAAGGTTAGAAATAATGATTAATATTTGAAGTATTAATTTTGTTCTACAAACTTCAAGCTCAAAGGAAGGCCAGTTGTATAGCTTATATCACCAGCATAACTGTTTTCAGCTGTGCTAGCATAATTGCACGGGTTTTCTAATCAAACATTAGTCTTCTAAGGCGATGAGCAAACACAATGTACCATTAGAACACTGGAGTGATCGTTGCTGTAGATGGGCCTCTGGAGATATTTCATTAGAAACCAGACACTTCCACCTTGAATATTAATTTACCACATTAACAATGTATAGAGTGTATTTTTGATTAATTTAATGTTATCTTTATTGAAAAAACAGTGCTTTTCTTTGAAAAAGAAAGACATTTCTAAGTGACCCCAAACTTTTAGAATATTGTGATAAAGTTCTTTATTTTCTGTAATGCAATTAAAAAAACAAAAATGTCATGCATTCTGGATTCATTACAAATCAACTGAAATATTGCAAGCCTTTTATTCTTTTAATATTGCTGATTATGGCTTACAGCTTAAGAAAACTCAAATATCCTATCTCTAAATATTAGAATATCATGAAAAAGTATACTAGTAGGGTATTAAACAAATCACTTGAATCGTCTAATTAACTCGAAACACCTGCAAGGGTTTCCTGAGCCTTGAAAACACTCAGCTTGGTTCAGTAAACTAAATCACAAGTATGGGGAAGACTGCTGATCTGACTGCTGTCCAGAGGACCATCATTGACACCCTCCATCAGGAGGGTAAGACACAAAAGAAGTTTCTCAAAGAGCAAGCTGTTCACAGAGTGCAGTTTCAAAGCACATCCACAAAAGTCTGTTGGAAGGGAAATGTGGCAGGAAACGCTGCTCAACCAAGAGAGATGACCGCAGCCTTAACAGCATTGTGAAGAAGAGTCGCTTCCAGAATTTGGGGGAGCTTCAAAGACAGTGGACTGAAGCTGGAGTCCAGGTATCAAAAGCCACTGTTCACAGACGTGTCCGCAAATGGGCTACAATAGTATTCCCATGGTCAAGCCACTTCTGAACTCAAGACAACGGAAGAAGGCTGACTTGGGCTATGGAAAAGAAGCACTGGACAGTTGCAGAGTGGTCCAAAGTCCTCTTTTCAGACGAAAGCAAGTGTTGTATTTCATTTGGAAGTAAAGCGCCAGAGTCTGGAGAAAGGCTGAGAGGCGCAAAATCCAAGTTGCTTGAAATCCAGTGTGAAGTTCCCACAGTCAGTGATGGTTTGGGGAGCCATGTCAGCTGCTGGTGTTGGTCCACTGTGTTTCATCAAGTCCAGAGTAAATGCAGCTGTGTACCAAGAGATTTTAGAGCACTACATGCTTCCGTCTGCTGAAAAGCTCTATGGAGATGAGGATTTCATTTTCCAGCATGATCTGGCACCTGCCCACAGTGCCAAAACCACCAGTAACTGGTGTACTGACCATGGCATTACTGTCCTCGATTGGCCTGCCAATTCCCCTGACCTGAACCCCATAGAGAATTTGTGGGGTATTATGAAGAAGAAGCTGAAAGACACCAGACCCAACAATGCAAATGAGCTAAAGGCCGCTATTGAAGCATCCTGGGCATCCATAAACCCTCAGCAATGCCACAGGCTGATTGCCTCCATGCCACGCCACGCCGCATTGATGCAGTAATCCGTGCAAAAGGATTCCCAACCAAGTACTGAGTGCATTAATGGACATTTTCAAATGTTTGATTTTGTTTTGCTGTTATAAATCTTTTTTTTAAACTTGGTCTGAGGAAATATTCAAATTTTATGAGATAGGATTTTAGAGTTTTCTTAAGCTGTAAGCCATAATCAGCAATATTAAAAGAATAAAAGGCTTGCAATATTTCAGTTGATTTGTAATGAATCCAGAATGCATGACATTTTTGGTTTTTTAATTGCATTACAGAAAATAAAGAACTTTATCACAATATTCTAATTTTCTGAGACAGTCCTGTATATAGATAGATAGATAGATAGATAGATATATACTTTATTAATCCCCAAGGGGAAATTTGTCGAGTCAGTAGCAGCAACACACAAGAATAAAAAAACAAAACACAAAATATAAGAAGGGTTAGGTGATCTGGCAAGAGGTGAACTGTTGTAGAGCCTCAAATGTTCTCCTGTATCTCTCCTTGTGGCAGCGGAGCGTGAGCGTCTGGAGAAAGTACTCCTCTGTCCCTGTAGGAGGTGGTGGAGAGGTGGTCCGGGTTGTCCAATATGGACACCAGTTTCTTCAACGACCTCCTCTCCACCACCTGTTCCAGGTGCTCCAGCTGGCAGCCGATGATGGAGCCAGCCTTCCTAACCAGTTTGTTAAGACGGCTGGTGTCACGGCTCGATGCTGCTCCCCCAGCAGACAATGGCAAAGTGCAGCACACTGGCGACAACCGACTGGTAGAATAACTCCAGCATCTTGCTGCACACGTTGAAGGATCGAAGCTTTCTCAGGAAAAAGAGACGACTCATCCCCTTCTTGTACACAGCGTTGATGTTGGCCTTCCAGTTCAGTCGGCTGTCGATGGAGACGCCCAGGTACTTGTACTCCTCCACCATGTCCACGTCCACGCCCAGGACACTCAGAGGTGTAGGAGCTGTCGCCTTCCTCCTGAAGTCCACCACCATCTCTCTGGTCTTGGCCACGTTCAGCCGCAGGTGGTTCTCATCGCCCACTTTACAAAGTCACTCACCACTGCCCTGTACTCCTCCTCCCGTCCATCCCTAATACACCACTGCAGAATCATCAGAGTACTTCTGCAGATGGCATGACTCCGTGTTGTACTGGAAGTCACTGGTGTACAGGGTGAAGAGGAAGGAGACAGAACAGTTCCCTGTGGGCTCAACATCACTGACCACCGTTCCAGACAGCACGGCCCATTCTGACAAACTGTGGTCTGCCTGTGAGGTAGTCAGTGATCCAGGAGATGGAGCTTCTCACTCAGCAGCAGTGGCTGGATGTTGTTATATGCACTGGAGAAGTCAAATGACTCTCACAGAGACATCGGTTCCATCCAGGTGCGACTGAGCTCCCACATGAGGCTGGTAAGCAAATTGCAGAGGTCCAACGATGATTTCACCTGCCGGAGGTGGGCCAAGACCAGCCTCTCCAGCACCTTCATCACATGGGAGGTGAGGCTCGTTGAGGCCAGATGGTGCTGACTTCTTTGGGACAGGGACCAGGCACGTCTTCCACAGCACGGGACTTCCCCAGCCTCAGGCTGAGGTTGAAGAGGCGCTGCAGGACACCAGACAGCTGGGTGGCGAGGTCTTTAAGACCCTGGGGCTGATGACTTCTGGACCTTCAGCTCTGCGCTTGTGTAGTTTCTCCAGCTGTCTTCTCACCTGGTCAGTCGTCACAGAGAGGGGAGGTGGAGGAGCCCATTGTTATTGAGGGCTCGGTGGATGTGCAGCTCAGCAGGGGACAGAGGGGAGGAGGTGTGTGAGGTGTGATGTGGAGGGGGCTGTGAACTGAACCTATTGAAAAAACAGTTCAGCTCGTTGGCCCTCCAGGAGCCCCTGGCTGTCTCCCTCCACCTTGAAGCCAGTTATCTGCTTCATGCCAGACCACACCTCCCTTGTGTTGTTCAGCTGGAGTTTGGCCTCCAGCTTCCTCCTGTAGGAGTCCTTGCCTCCCTGAGCTTCACCTTCAGGTTGCGCTGGGCTTTCCTCAGCTCATCCCTGTCTCCAGACCTGAAAGCAGCTTTCTTCACAGGTCCCTGGTGATCCAGGGCTTGTTGTTGGGAAGCATCCGTGATGGGATGGTGGTGTGTTCACAGAACTTGATGTATTCCGTGATGCAGTCGGTCATACTGTTGATGTCCTGCGGTCCACACAGCACATCCCAGTCCGTTGACTCAAGCAGTCCTGTAGGCGTCGTTAGCCTCCATAGACCACCTCCTCACAGCCCTCGTGGTCACCGGCAGCCTCTTCTCCAGAGGAACATACCTGGGTGTCAGCGGACCAGGTCATGATCAGACCTGCCGAGGGGAAGGGCAGTGGCGCCTTAGTATTAGCATACAGCAAGTCCAGAGTTTTATTGTTCCTTGTTGGGCAGTCTATGTATTGATGGAAGGTTGGCAGAGCTTTTTCCAATGTGGTGTGGTTAAAGTCACCAGTGATAGCCATGAATGCTCCAGGCTGATGATTCAGCAGAGCAGACACAGTGGAGTGGATGGTGTCCACAGCTTCCTCAGCGTCAGCTGATGGCGACAACCACAATGGCGGACGTGAACTCTCTCGGCAAATAGTACGGGCGCATCCCCCAACAGTTCAATGTGCGCTCCTTCACGCACACATGGTCCGGATGGCACCACCGTTCATTCACATAAACAGCGATCCCGCCTCTTCTTACCGCTCTGTGTAGCGTCTCTGTCAGCCGAACAGTCCTGAAGCCGGGCAAAGGCGCTGTGATCCGGATAGTCCGCGTGCAGCCACGTCTCAGTGAAACACAAGAGGCTGCTCTCACGGAAGACCCTCTGGGTCATTACCAGCGCGAGGAGCTCATCCGTCTTATTCGCAAAAGACCTGACGTTCCCGTTATGATTTTGTATCTCCTCGTTTTAGCCCTCCGCTGACACCCGCTCTGCAGCCGCGAGCCCTTCTCCGTAGCTCCAGCGGGATCACAGGTCTTTCTCCAGGCAGAAGCGATCAGCTGAGCCGGTCCCAGTCATTGTTATGCTCACCGATACTCACGACAAAGTGAACAAAAGCCACAGTAGAAGTATCGAAGTAGTTACGGTCCAGTGTCCGACCGTAACTAAGACAAACGTGAAAGAAAAGAAGAAGAAAAAGAGAGGAAAAGTGCAAAAAAAAAGACAATAAAATAAAAGCAAAACGCCACTACTGAAACAAGCAGCCGTTGGCACAGCGCTTCCACTTATTGTATATATGTATTTATATATATATAAATACAAATATATAAATATATATACAAATAATATATATATATATATATATACCCTCACATTACACCCTCAGAGCATAAGTGCCAAGCTTGCTCCCACAGAGACAGACAGAAAATTAAAAAAACACAACAAACCCTCACTGTCAAATGAGCCCACCAACACAAGCGAAAGCAAAAGCACGAGCCTGGGTATCTTTTTCCTGCATAGTCAGTGTGGTCTTCAGAGACATATCAAAGACTTCTCAAAACAATACTAAGCCCTGTGTAATTATGAACGGAAGCAGACAAAGCAGACAGAAAAACAAGGGGGAACACAACACGTGTCGATTAAAGCCGTGTTACAGCAGAGTTGGAACTTCCGCGGCTGCGACGACACTGAAGCAGCGTGTGGAGCCGAGCTGTAATAATGGAAAACTGCAGTGACAGGAGAGCAGGGTTGATCTTTTTTTTAGGTGATCATGTAGCACAAGGGCGGACTTCAAGCTCACTTTGTCAGTAATTCAAAATCCGGATGACGGATGCATATAGTTCCCTGAGTTTTATCCAGTGAACTAGAATGACTGCCACTACCAACCAGTCATGTTGCAGTTTACATCCATGTCCAGCCAAAACGTCATCACTTCATTGTTCACATCTTTTTTTTTTCCCCATCAGACATTTGTGTGAAATTCTCACAATTAACATGTGAATTGAGTCATGACCATATTTTGTACGGTCACAGTGACCTTTGACTACCAAATTATAATCACTCCAACCATGAATGCAAGTGGACTTTGGTGCCAAATTTCAAGACATTTGCTCGAGGGGCTCCTGAGAACGGGATGAACGCGAGGTCACAATGACCTTGACCAGGCTCTACCGAGAGCTCACGTTCACGAGAATGCTTCCACTCTATGATTATTAGTATGCATTAGTGAGGCTGATCACAGAGGTCAAGGGACGACAACCCTTCAGTCAAAGTCGTTGGCTGTGGCTGAGGTCAGTGCTCTGTCCAGCTGGTGCTGTGTGCATTTGGCTCAATCATGTTGAAACAGGAAAGGACATTTCCTTAACTGCTGCCACAAAGTCGGGCACAGTAATAGCTTCCACTGCTGAATTTTTTGTTCCACGCTTCCGATCAAACCGCGTAAACATCAAATGTAGATGAATTAGGGGGAAAACACCGAGTTAAATACTTTAAACACGGACGGCTGTTTGGGCTGCAGTCGCTAATTGACATGTATAGCAATATTTCGAGCGCTTAATCAATTCCCCGGTTTTGTGATGCATACTATATTAATGAATTTTCCTGTCCATGGAGCAAAACTAAATTAGTCAAGCTCAAACGTACGGTAAACATTCAAACCCCAGGTTGAATCAGAACACTGGCGTTCCCCCCTTTTAAAGATTCCACCCCCCCGGCGACCACAATTTCAATTAGGCGACTGCCATTCACAAAACTGCCGACTCATACGCAGTTTAAAATAATGCAAGAAACGGGGATAACCATTTTAAATTCAAGGTGTGTTGCATTAACTGAGCACATGCTCCGAGCGTGAAGACCATTACCATGAAAGAATAATGAATTGCATTATTACGGTAATCTGGATGGTCCTCGCGTCGCTCCACAGCTTTAAACAATGGCTGAATTAGAAGAGAAAATCTTCCCCAGAACCAGCCGTGCGAATCAGGCTCTCTAAATGGACAAAATTCACTTGTGCCCCTCGAAATCACCCACATAATACCCTTAGTGCCAGTATGACAGCCTTGTGAGCTGTGCTGCTAAAACGAGGTCATTTGTGAACATGTCTGATGTGTTTTGCCATGTGCACATGACCCTGTGAGGTCCGTTTTACGTCTGTCCTACTGGGTGGAAAATAGTGGGTCAGTTCACTTCACTTCACTTAGTCGCCCCTAAATCAAAAAAGATCTCAAAAAGGATCACGGTCACCCTAAAAAGAGGCAGTTGTGACAGCCTCGCCTTCACGCAGGAGGCCATGGGAGGCTGTTCCCGCCGCAGGTGAGATACGAGTGACGCTGCAGATAAGTGGAGCCAGGGACGCGTCATTCAGCCCGCGGTGCCGGCATGTCAAAAGGGATCAAATTCAAATGAGGATCCGACACAATACCATGAAACTGTGAGCATCGTGGAGGCTGCGTTGCCGCTCGCGCTAACAAGATACATCCACGTCTCAATAGCCGATGGTTGGACGCTGGGTGGCATCTTGAATAGTAAACAAGTTAGAATTCAGCACATATTGAATATAATGTTTAATTTGGCCCGAGTTTATAACAAAGACATAGTCACTGACCTGCTTTCTAGAGGGGGGGGGGGATCTAGGGTTACAGTTTAATCTCTTATTCAAAATGTCATCCTTTGAACAAACATGGAAAGGACACCGACAGTTATGGACCAGGGAAGCTCGGCCGAGCTGGCGGGTAGATAATAAATCGAGGAATAAGCGGTGCATGGTCAAACGTTCAGACGGACGGGGGGGGGGGGATTATTCAAAGGCTGCCCAGCGCGGGGTAATAAATGGGAAATTAATGTATTGGATTATGTTATATTCAGCCTGGATTCTTCCCTCTTTACATCGTAGAAATGTTAATTCAATACAAGGTCACGATGTCGGTGAGAACTTTTCAACTTTTAATATCACGGTGTTTTTTTCTCCATTGAAATTCCTCGAGCTGGAGTGGGTACTTCTCACTACTTTGAAGGAACTTGAGAATATGTTGTATTTCGTCCATAGTTCATGCACTGCAGGAGGCAAGGCATTACACATGCATCACAATAAATACAAAGGTCCATACTTCCTGGACTGCGTTGCAGAATTGCCTGTACTTTGATATATTTCCTGATGCCCTCCTCCGTGTTGGGACGTGTAGTCCTGCGTGTCATGGCGCTGTACTCCTTGGTCGGATACATTGGTAAGAACTGTCGAACATCTGCCCGCACAGCAGAAAGCTGCCATCTCACACCCGTCTGTGTGAGGCATGCTGTGCTGTTCTCAGACTGTGTTTCCAGGGACATTACGAGGCAATGATTGGACAGGTTGGGGGGGGAAGACCGTCAACATTGCTGGGACTATTTGGCTTTTTCGAGTCTCAAACATGGGTTTCTTTTGACAGGTGAAAACAGAGGGCCGATGCCCATGAGATACTTGGCATCTGGGATGCAAGACGGGCTACTCTGATTAGTAGGTATGGTCTACCACGAAGAGATATTATTCACAGCAAACACTGTTTTATGGTTTCTCAGTGTTGGGAAAAGCAGCTCTCTAATTTTGGAGAATTTAAAGTGAACGAACACTGGAAGCAAGAGCATTATAATCTTGGGCATGCCTTCACTGGTAATGTGAGGTTTTTTTTATTCATATATTCATTCTGAGAACATTTTGCTATGTACTTAGGAAACAGATTGCCAGGGTAAAAATTACCTATGCCAATATTGCTATATTTACAGATCATACTGCATCACAACCAGGCTATCAATGTCTGTCGACTGATGTGCAGGATGATGAAAGTGTCATGTTATCTTTGGATAAGATAGACAGGTGGCTGTGCCTCTCAAAGCAGGACTGGGAGACCATAATTTAATAACACAGAGCCAGGGCGATAAGATGATGGGGAAGATGGTGAGACAGCATGTTCATTCTATAGCTCCCGGGTGAGTAAACAGAAAGCTTTGAAACAGGAAGTTGACAGAGCGCCGTGATGGCAGATAAGCCGAGACCGATAATTATAATCCGATCCGATCCAGCATCTACATGAACGCGTTGAGTGTTTGCTTATTGTAAATCAGCAGGCAGAAGGAGAATTATATTTCCGTCAGAGCATCACAGAGCAGAGTTACCTGTGGAAGTGGGGAAAGAGAATTCATATCTCATATTCACATCTCTGCTCATGATGCTTTTCCCCGGGGGATTGTTGCACAGTTCTGTCAAAAGTGTGTCCGTTTGCCGGTTCCAATTCCTCAGCACATTCTCTTGTCTCTGTTGATCTAGCAAGAACAGAACCCATACTTCAATAAGCAAGAGGAGAGAAAATATGCCCCCAAATAGGCCAAAAATCCTATTTTTACTTAATATTTAAGAGGGAAAGGTCAGACAGTCAAGAATCCTGTTGAACCTAATGAGCCACAGAGATGAACTGAGAGCAGAGGCACAGTCTCGAGTGCTCCACAGAACATTGCTACTCTTGTAGCCTGTAGTGTATTGGAGTGTGTGAGAGGAAGGCCAGTGTCTGACAGCTTCCATACAAACTAGAAAGTGGGAGAGGAGGAACTGGTCGTGAGAGCTGCTTTAACTGGCAATAATTAGCAAATGGAAACTATGCTTAAAATGGTGTTTTTGGTTTGACAGCGATGAAGATTAAATGAGCCATGGAAATTTGCTCAGAATAGTTTTAGGGCTTTCAGTAAATAAACACAGATGGATTGGCAAGCATAACAGACCCTTGCCAACTGGCAATAAAAGGGAACTGATGGTTTTCTTTCAAGGATAAATATATGTTACATGCACAGCTTCAGTTTTAAATTGTAATTCATTAACTATCCCTGTTCTACTCAGTTATCATGTGATGCATCTCAAATGATGACAAATGTTCTCCTATAAATGTCCTAATTGTGATGCTTCTTTTCTGGCATGCATCATGACAAATGTCTCATAAAAGCACGCTTTGCTAATATTCATAAAATAACTGCAGTTTCCTCCCTTCTCCCCGAGCTTGGAGAGCGGGTGAGTTTTGTCGAGTAGGATGCAAAAAGCCAGCCGGGGTCTGTGTGTACGCCGTTCATGACCGATGATTAACACAGCGTCTCTCTCCATGCCTCTCAGGAAACATGGTGAGCAAGGAGGGCGGCAAATGCATGCTCACCAACTCAGAGTCTGACTCGGAGGCAGCACCCGTGCCCTCCACCTCGCTGGCGGTGAAGTATTCCCTGGAAGCCAGTCGACAGGTGAGGAAGAGGAACAAGGCCCTGCAAGTGCGTTTCAAGGATATCTGCGAGGCACAGAACGAGCAAAGGGAGGCGGAGTTGCAGGCGGCAGGGAAAGGCGGCAAGCCCATCTCCTACAAAGTGGCGTACCGCAAGTACATGACCGTCCCCGCCCGCCGGTCCATCCCAAACGTCACCAGGAGCACAGGCGTGCAGACGTCGCCCGATCTGAAGAAACGCTATCAGACCTTTCCCTTCGAGCGCAAAAAAGGCCACACCTTTAAGCACGTGGCGGCCGTGGAAACCTATAGAGGTCAGAATAACGGTTTTGTCATGGAGGTGAAGCAGTCCAAGGCTGCTGAGCAGGCTTTAGATGAGGAGGAGGGAGCCTGCGGGGGGAGTGGAGTCCGGAGGACCAGGGCTCTGCTCCATACTAATGAGTGCAGTGCCACAGTGGAGCAGCACACTGCACCTGATGGCCTGTGCTCTGACGCTCTGCAGCTCAGTTGCTCTGCAGACACACAGAGAGGAAGCGGAGCCGGAGCACAGGCCGAGCACCAGCTCTGCAGTGTCCCATCCAAAGCGAGGACAGGATTACAACACAGGGAGGCCGACAGCGACCGCTCGGCCAAGAGGCAGCTGCTTAACCTGGAGGAGGGCTCGTCCCGGACCCTGCCGGACAGGGCCTCCAAGGTTACGGGCCCCATCGCATGGAACTCTCTCACGCAGGTGGAGTGCCTGGACAGTCCGTCCGTGCGGAGCAAGCGGAAGAAAGCCCTGCAGCTCAACGGGGTGAAGAGTGAGACGCTACCGCGTTCCAGCGGAGGCTGTACAACACAGGCACAGTGCCACACGGGACAGCTGTCTGCCCGGCCTCTACGGGGCATGGATGAGCCTCTGACACCCTGTAGAGGTGGCGAGGCTCGCGGGGCAGCGCCCGACCAAACACAGGAGGCCTGCAAGCAAATAGTGCCTATGAATCAGGACGGGGAAGTTAAAGCACAGCTCCAGGCCATGGAAAATCTCATCAGCTCCAGCCAAGAGACCATCAAGGTGCTGCTGGGGGTCATCCAGGAACTGGAGAAGGGGGAGGCCCACAGAGAAGGGTAAGACATCTTACTTATAGCCAATGGTTTACAATCAAGATGCATCAATTGAACTTTTTCCTCTCCCGATACCGTTACCAATAGTTTCCTCAGAGTACCTGCCGATACCGAGCATCAATGTTCGCTTTTTACTCATTTTAAAATCTGTGCAGCTCACTGCATCGAACTCATTTTGAAACGGCGATTGCTGCAGCAGTAAAAACTGAGTTGGCTGCCCACCATGACTAAAATAATCACAGAATGTTCTCAAGTTGACTGGATAAGTCGGTTAATGGTAGACGCCAAGTCAGCTTCATACAAAGGTCAGCATCTGGGCTGTCACTGAGCCGGTGAATTGGATTAGTGCCCCCCCACTTCACAGTGGTGTCAGGTATACATTGGCCAAAAAGGAAACGTCATATATCTTAAAAAAATATTTGAGAAAAAGGCCTCGTGTTCACAGGGCAACGCCAAGGAAACAGAAGAGACGCAGGGCACATTCATGATTCAGCACGAGCAAGAAAAGTGTCCTCCTGATGTGTCATTTTATTTCTAGATCTTAAGGACAAGATTGTATATGTGACAGCTGTCCACCGGAGCCGTGGCTGCTGAACCCAGAGCCGCATGTAGCTGGGACGATGTGACATTTACCTGAATGTGCCCTGCAGTGCGATTACGGCACAGTGTCCTCGTGCAATGATTTCCCTCCAGATATGACGGCGCTGCAGCAGAACTTGTTCACAGACGATTCACCTCACGCAATGTGGCCCCGGTGGTTTGATGACCCGTCATGTGAGACAGACAAAGTTCTCACGATGTTGTGACTGGAATCGATTCCGCCAACAAAAGTGTAACCAATGTGTGTGTGATCAGCATTTGCATCAAAGCAGCACCGAGTCGTTTCATTAGGAATAAATAGGAGTACTGAATATGAGAATTGCATCGCTATGATGATGAAAAAATGTAAATAATTCGAAAGGAGGACATCAAATCATACGGTGACAATTTCAAGCACTTTTTATGAAAAAGTACACAAAATACGGAGCTAGAAATTTAACAATTGGCCTTATCCAGCAGTACGCCATGTTTATCTAGTAAGTCCGAGGCCTTGGAAAAAGCCATAGCCTGTGAAAAAGTAATTTACTGTCCAATGGATACTGAGTATTTACAAAAAGGCTGTAGATAGTATCGAGACCGCTGAAAAAGAGGATTGTCTATCCAAAGGGATGAGGCAAACAAAATGGCCAATTTGTTGAGTGAATTGCTGGTGCTCGGCACTCAGATCCCTATCTGTTTGAGCAGCACTGTAGAGAGGTACGGAGTGAGAAAATCCATATAAAATCGACATCATACCAACCTGGAGTCCAAAACCTGAGAGAAATAACCACAAACACGCCTGTCAAGCTAACATCCTCACAAACGCATGAAAGAAACTCGACAGCGTTTGACTCCGACTGAACTCGGCTTGAGCAAGGAGCGGATCGTACAACAGTGGGACTTCACACCAGATAAAAAGGAACATTATTTTTTGCAATCTTCAATCACAAGGCTGCCAAACTCGTGTCGCGAGTAAAACATTTTTTAAGAAGTAAGTGGACATGTGGTGCAGCATCTTCTCTCTCGGTTGCCGAGCACATCTGATTCACCAGCTGTGTCTAAAGTGGCAGGTGGGAGAGAGGAGAGAGTGAACGTGTAAATACAAATAAGTGACTACTGCTTCATGGTGAAGTCTGGCCACAAACATAAAAACACAATCACATTGTCTTTCCATAGTTAAAGTACAAAAGCCTACATTTACTTTAAGTCAGTGAGGAGTATAAGCCTCTTGTAATCCATTGGAGACCAACTGAAATGCTACTTTTCTTCTTCCTGTACACGTTTCCATTATTTCTTTTTTTTTGTTATCATCAACCAAGCAAAAAATCTCATTCTGCTTGACTCACACTCCATTAGCTCCATGCGCCCCTTACATAAATGCCACTGACACAACAAATAGGAGTGCCCTCAGGCTATAGGTGAGCTACTATCCAATATATAACTGCGTGTGTTATACGACAGTCATTTTTCATGGAAGGAAATGTAACCCTGTGCGCATTCATCACTACGCATGTGCTCGCGACATGCTGCTCACACATAAATTCCATGGTTAATGTGCTGACACTGATAAAAAGCACAAACTGCCGAGTCAGAATTGTGGGTGTTTCAACCTGAAACACTCATACAACATATTCACAGTTGATATTTGCTCTGTGGATTTGTGCAAAATGTTTATCTTTTACATCTGATGAAGTACCTAGACGTGTTCTACAATAGTTACTCATCCTTTGTGCGTTTGCTTCACCTGGGATCGTTTTACTCCCGTCCAAGAATTCGAAGTGCCCCAATGACAACTTCGTCAATGCAGTAAACAAACAGCCCATGCGGACCCCCAAAAACACCCCAAAAGACCGTTGCTACTCAGCGAGAAATCAAGCATGTGAAAGGAAGTAAATGAAGGTCGAGGCTGCACCTCCCTTGGTTATTGTATTATATAGAACTATATAGATTGTTTGAGCAACTCTTCCCGAGCTGCTGCGGGAACAAAAGGAATTTAGAGCACATTGACTGGCCTCATATCCCCCCCCCCCCCCCCACACACACCATGCATGCTCACTTGTATACATCCCTCAGGTGCAGCCCTGCCCGGGGCATGCAACACACTAGAGCTGCATGGCATCCTTCACACAGTACATCACTGGCTGTATCCGCCAGCACAGAGCGCAGGAATAAAGGTGCTGCATCATCAGCCAATGTTGTCAGGCCAGAACCAATTAATCACACTCAAGGGGACTTGTTGTAGTGGTCTATTGTGTGTGTGTGTGTGTTGTTATGCCATTGGACTCCCACCCACTCAGTGACCTTTGGGAGAGCTCACCTAGTAGCACAGCGGGGGAGGTGTAGGGTGGATAAATACACCGGTAATGGCCCACTGTGAGAGAAGGGTGGCGAAGGATGGCTCTAGAAACGTAACGAGACCGCACGACCACCAACAATTCAGAGAATGAGGGTGAGTTTTTCAAAGGCCGTGTATCCCAACGTCTGATTGTTGTTCGGCTCACCTGGGGGGAACAAACCACGGCCTGGAAATACCCCACGGCACGCTCACCCCCGTTGAGATTGCAAGTCCGTTCATTCAAATTAATCCAAGCTGCAAACCTCCATACATCACTGGACTCATCCTCTCCACAGACGCTCTCCAATAGCTCATTAGGCGACGGCCGCAAAGGACAATATTGATATCAACACCTCTCGTATACTTGTCCAGGCATGTAGCGCATAAGTGAGTAGATAAGGAGAGGCAATGTATGATAGCGGTTTAATATATAGCGGCTGCTCATGGGCAGAGTGACGAGTCCTTGAGGAACAACTGAAAAATGTCTGCTGCTGCAAAAATGATCAGAGACAAGAAATACATGTAAAAGTTAGCTCCTTGACTTCAATGGGAAGAATCCAATGGTTCCCACAGCCACGTATATTTGAGAAACCCCGATTGATGGGATTGTTTGACGAATAATAAAAAGAAAATCAACAATAATGCCAGCTTTGAATCAAATACAATACTATGTGTGGCTCTAACAGCAACTTCATTTCAGCATCGCCTCCCTTCAGATCCCTCAAATTGAATTCATGGCCGTTGATCAAACTGATCAATCCGTCAGTTTTCACAAATATTGGTAGTTACTATGTGCGACTCAAGGAGAGTGGTTGATGAAGGACGAATAAATAACCGCACCGTTGTCGTGGCCCGACAAGACTGCTTCCCGTTGATGCAGCAGTGCAGGTCAGAACCATAAAAACACACGGCAGACGTGTCATTGGTGAAGTGAGTCCACAGTACTTCCATTGTAATACGTCATTAATTATCAGAGGAAACTATCGCTGTCAATCAATATGCACACTTCCACACTTATCCAATAAGAAAACCATTGAAGCATGTAACCACATACCATCATCCAGGGCCCTCACCTGGTCTTTAGCTGCCCCCTGAGAAACAGGAATCTATAATAGGAACTTTTATCTCAGAGGAAACTGATAATAGAACGACATAGGGAGACACAGGATATAATATAATAGGATATTGATGGGTTTGGATGTGAATGCGGTGAATCAATATCACAATCAAATTAAGACGAGCTGGCTGTATGAAGCCGTCTAAAGCAAAAGTGTCTCAATGCATCTGCTTCGAGGAGCCATCTCATTTCCATTTCATTTTCCTTCCATAATGAAAGGTTATACAAAATGAGGACACCGAGGATAACTGTTACTGTGCGTTTTACAACACTACATTGTCCAGCATGGATTCATCAAAAGGTGAAGATCCTCTTTATGCGAGTAAAAAGCCTTGATATTAAGAACAATGAATGAGTCGCTCATACTGGGCTCTCACATTTTAGAAGTGACCAATTAAGTAATCATTAGCTGCAGCTGAAACATATTTTTGCTATTATTTCACAAGGACATGCAAGGACAATGTAACAATTATGTAGGGCACTCACGAATGCTGCATTTTAGTCGTCGACAGGGTAGTCGTGCGGCTGATTAATTGTGGTCGACGTCGCTTTTCTCTTTCACCTTAGAACAATAGCCACGCTTCCATTCACGTGCACATTTTTGAAGTATCGCATTCGAAATGATGTATGGAAAAAGGCACGGTTCAATAAAACTTCATCAATAGCAAGAAAATAGTTTTTACTCTCGCTTGAGGTGGTTTCAGCCTTTGTCGAAAAAGTGCTGATGCACCAAATGGATTATGGAAATGCCTTTGCCAAATCAATTCTGACACCGCACACATTTAACTCCCATAACTAGTCAGCTGTTTCTGCTCTCGAAGGCTCCCGGAACTTGGGAATGCTCGTCTTCGTCTCCAGACGCAACGAAACGTGGCAAATAGGAGCTGACGTGAATTTTTTTTATTTCAAATTACAATTGAACACTGCTAAGGACATATTTTCTTGTCATAAATGTCTGAAATACAACCAGCAATGTAGGCAGGACCCAGCTGGGAGTGGCTTTACAGTGTCAAAGTCAAGCCTGGCAACTCTAAAGGATTGTTCTCCAAGTGTTTCACATCTGCTGTAGATCTATTGCCACTGCTTTGCTAATGCACCGTGCTCAAAGACAGATGAACAATTAGGGCTCGGTGAGACACTTCCTCCCCGACGCAAGTCCTTGATCAAAACTGCAGCACAGGAACTCATTCTGTGTGTGTTCCACTCTGGCTTATCTGACCTCAAATCAGTCAACCGCAGCTAATGGCCGACACGGTGCTCTTTCCGCCACAGGCCACTCAGGAGGGCAGCGGTGACTCCTCGACACCCCCATTTACTCGGGCCCTGCTAACGAGGGCTGACAAACGAGACGAGCGAGGAAGGTGTGAGGGAGAGCGGCTTAACAAGTCCCCTAATTACTCATTCACAACTCTTATCTTCCCCGCAGACTCACCTATCGAACAGGACAGGACACGGCCAACTGTGACACGTGCCGGAACAGCGCATGCATTATTTACAGGTTAGTGGCCATTTCTCTTCGAAGACACGGTGATCCCAACGTGCCCTGTCCTTCCTCCTTGAGGGAAGGTGAACAGGTGGAGGGAAAAGGGACAGTGGAGAGGAGGGGAAGGGCCGGGGGATGAAAGACGAATGTGGATGCTCTCTCTCTCTCTCTGTCTTTTTATTCTGCTGCCATTGTCCCTTCAATCACTGGGGGGGGGGGGGGGGGTTGAAGGCTCGCTGGATTCAGAGGCAAAGGTTGAAAAGCAGAGAGAATACATGCTATAGGATGAGTGAATGGAATACCCTCGCTGTTGCCAAGCCAGATGAAGCCTCTGCGTAATTTCAAATATCGTTCAATCGATTTGACGACCAGTACAGACGTGAGTCCAGAGTCATTCGTCTACGAGGGTCTGCAGTTCTTCTCTTAGCACGTGTCGATACTTGGCTGGTTAGGTTCCTTTGCGTATCAATGTTTTAAGGTTTATGAAATAATGCCGTGACAGGAAAGTTCATGCAACGACTAGTCGGCCGGCCAGAAAATGTAATTGGCACCAATTTTTTACAATTATTTTAGTAGCTTAACCAGGAATTTAAAAAAGACAACAAATGTCCAATTCCAGCTTTTCAGATGTGAGGATTTGCTGACATTTCTCACTGGTTGTCATGTTGTACTGTCAGAATCTTTTGACATTTTAAAGATTAAAAGAAAGAAAATCACGGATAAAATTAAACAAAACTAAATGCAACTCTCACCATGACAACAGGCTCACAGCGACGATGCTAGCACGCTGATGTTTAGCACGTATAATCTTCACCAGGGTCCCATTGTATAGTTCAGCCAGCTTGACAGGAATGTCATTCAGTGGATTTTGATACAAATATCTGCTAAACTAAAAAGTATTGGCTCTGACATGACAGGCCACAGGATCACCAAAGCCATCAGGATGTATATTCTGAGCCACACATGTGGCCCTAAAACAGAGGTCAGGGAGGTTACTATGCCTCCTCTGGGGGACATGCATGTGTGTGCAAAGTTTCATGGCAATCCATCCATGGAGATATTTCACTTTGGACTAAAGTGGTGAAATTACTGGCATTGTAATCCATAGAGCCGCATAACTAGTGTGGCTAAAAATCCATTGATTAATCAAATAAAGCCCTGACGTGAAGCTGTGTGGGATCAGCTCACAGCTCACAGTCAGGTCCCGACCCCCAACCGAGCCTCCGTCAGGCCTGAGCCTTCCTCTTAGATACAGTGACACCGACAGTCTGCAGGCCCCATGGGGGCCCTTTGCTCACGGTTAAGATTGCACAAGACAAACCAGTACGTTAATGTGTGTGTGTGTGTGAGTGAGTGTGTGTGGCTGTTTTTCTGTTAGTGTTCAGAAGAGAAAAAAGTCCAAAAAGAGAAGTTGAAGGACTGAAAAAAGATGAGAAAGAAAAGACGTTTAAAGAGTAGGAAGGTGAGAGGCTTTAAATAATCTAACGTGTTTCAGTGGACACTCCCGCTCCACCCAGTCGGCTTTCTCCTCTCAAAAGCATTTGAAATCACTTTCCTATCTCCCGCTCCTTATAACTGATAAGCCTCTAGCCAAACTTCAATCAGCTGCTGATGAAATGACGGCGCGGGGCACAGCTCTGTTCCCTCTGATGCGTTCTCACACCGCAGCTTGACCCCCAGCATGGCCACAGGGTGCCACGCGAGAACACAGGCGTTTGCTTTTACGACGATCCAATGCCGGCAAGAGGAAGTGAAGGGAGCCGAGACACGGCTCATGATGTGAAGGAAACTGGTGGAGCACGACACGGGTGAATTAAGGGACAATGGGCCGTGCACAGGGCTAAAGGATGGACCACACAGGACAGCCTGTTGAGATGGGAGCTCGCCTGGCGGTATGAATTAGTCAGCAGCATGTTTAATGGGAACTCTGCAGGATTTGGCCCTGGGAGAGAGAGAGAGAGGGAGAGAGCGAGAGAGAGAGGGCCCCGCTCTCTCTGGTCTACCGGTACTCCATCTCCATCTCCGCTCTGCCTGCCTGCGTAAAGACCAACTGTGCTTGCCCCGCTGCGCCAGACGGTGAGACGTTCGCTAACCATCCTTCTGAATCTGCAGTGTGATGATAATAAATAATATATATATAAATGAGCGATCCATTCAAGGGGTTCTTTTCGTCAAGAGGATCTTGGCAGCTCAGGGTGTACCTATACTCATCACTGATGTGATGCATCCCCATGACTTGAATTCCCAATAAAGGGTTTAAAATATGCAAAATGCAGGCTGCAATGAAAGCTGTGATTACGTGTTCCCGTTGGAATGAGCCATTTATACAAACGGCACACGTGCCAGTGAGTTGTCTGAACATATCCACCTCATCTAGTTTTGTTCTTACCTGCGCTAAAAATCCCCAGAGAGAAACCGATATGAAATATGATGAAGTCACAGATGAGGTCAGGTCAGATTTGTCCCGACTTTGCTGATCCCTCCCACACACACACACTCATATTGGCACACCTACAGTAGATCCATGTGCACGTTCAGCCATGGGAGTCCATTACGAGTCGGTTGCTGTGTTCAAGCAGGCGCTATATTATCTAAACACGTTTGGTGCCACGATCGATTGAAACGCTTCATCTGTGGAGGAAGAAACGAGGAGAGAAGCGGAAACTCGATTTTTTTTTTGACAAACCTCACCTGCGTCGAGCTACGTTTCAACTCGATAAAGGACAGAAATGTCTAAGTGAGAGGTTTGAAATCTGTTAAATTGACCCGGGTTCTCCTTGAAGAGACTCACTTGGCATGCTAAATTGTGTTGATTGGCCACAGAATCAAATATAGCAGTTGTATTCACGCAGGATTAAATGCCAATCTAATTACGGAGATCTCCATGAAAACAACCTCTGTGGAGGCGGAGGAGCACAGGGGAGGAAGCAGAGCTGTGGAGGCACACACACACTGTACGTGGGAAGAATAGCTGTCTTTGATATCCATTAGATTATAATTTTGCATGTTCATGTATTTGTGCTATGCCCCTACCGAGCCGACATAAACCCACAGTCTTTTATCAAAGTCTGGACTAGGCCCAAACTACGGCAGCAGTTTTGGGCCCGAGTCTGATTTAAAAATCTAATTTCCAAAGTAAAAAAAATAAATATATATATTTTTTTAATGATAATGTGACATCAACTGAAGTTTTTTCAGTGCAGTGACATGATTTTCAAGGAGTAACTAAAAATCAAAATCACGATTAGATTAATGATTATAGCACGAAGCATTCTCGCTCAACTGAAAATAATAAAAAGGGCCCGATCGAGTTCGAGAGACTAAACGCTCGCGGCCAGATCCCTAACTCGTGTATTTATGATGCAGCTGCTTTCATGACCTGAGTGGACATATGGGCCCATAAATTATTTTAACGGAGCCCAGAGAGGAGCCAGCCATGCACTCTTAAGCATAATTAATGTATCCAAGAGTACATGGCATCATCACAGAGCCCTGGATCAATGCGGTGCTGAGGACGATAGGCGCGGGCGCTTCAGACAAGAATACGCAAACCGTCTCTCGTCTGGTTCCACATTCCTCATTTTGCACCACCGCGAACTCGGCCCATCTTTCTTTTTTTTCTTCTCCCTCCGGAACTTTTCCACGTCACCTCCAGCACACGTCATCTCCGCCTCGCGGCTCGCTCAAATGACGTCGGGGATTCGCCGCTTAACACGCCGCGCACACCATTGAAATAGAATAGGTGAGACAGGGATGTCAAGATTATTGCAACTCATTCCATGTTGCCAGGTGATGAAATATATTCGACTGAGAAATTGTGGGGAGGAATGGGAAAACGGGAGAGGAGTCAGAAACGCAGACAAAACACACAGAGGGAGGCGGGAAGACGGAGAGTCGGACGGGGTGCTGCAATCGAGCCGGGGATCAGAAATGGACTCCACGTATTTTAAAACCGCAGGCGTTAAAGTCGTGACGCGTCTTGACGCAGAAACCCTGTAATCTCATTTCCCCCACACTGCATTCATGTGGCCTAATGTGCTGATCAAACAGGCAGAGAGATTTAAGTGGTTGTGATTAAGGAAGGCGGAGGCCCCCACCACCGGGTGCCATTGTTCACAATGGAACAGTCGGTTCCCATGAACCCAATTTAGTCTTGCGATATATTCAGCAACAGCTGATCATTAAACACACTATCCGATGGTAAAACAGTCTTTGAATAACGCTGTGTGCAGTGCAAAGACTATATTTAAAGAGGGATAAATATTTCAAAAAATCTCCAATCTATTGTGCGAGGCTGTGAAAATCAATTAAGCGTCGCCAAACGCTGACGAGCTGATTACACTATATATTATATGGAAATTACCGAGCAGCGAGGCGGTCCTGCCGCACGACTCGGCTACGGGAAGACATCTCTTTCTGTGCGATCGTGATGTTTTCAACATGGAGGCAAGCTGGTTACCATGGCCACAAAAGTAACTCTCGAGTTGGAAAGACGGGACGGATAAGGAAGGCAGGGCGAGAACGTGGAACAGGGAGGCCGAGAGAGAGGGCGGTGGGGACGGGGAGCGATGAAGACTCACAGATGTTTAAAGGGGGGTGAAGGGCAGGTGAGGGGTGTGTATGTCGATGATTCCGTTTCCCTTTCTTCTCTCCCTGTATATACACAGGTTTTTATGGAGAGCTGGGGCATGAAAGGGAAAGAGTGTGAGTGAGCGAGAGAGACACAAAAAGGAACAAGAGTGGGAGGAGAGGTTAAAGACTGACGAGGTCCAAAGTGCCTTCTTCAATTTGCACCGATCCGACAGGACAGTCAGGGGAGCGGCAGCGAGGGGACAAGGAAAAGCCAACTAAATCCACTTTCAGCTAAAAAACTTTAGATATGTGGAGCGGCGCAGCAGGGCTCGTGACAGCTTCGTAAGGAAATGCTGATAACGGGGCCGGGGTGTAGAGACTAATACATTTTTCATTAAAAGGCCTTTGGAGTGCGTTTCAAAGATGAGATTATTATCTTTTCACTCGGCTCTTTTTTTTCTTCTTCTCCAAATTAAGCCATGATTTATTTTTTTCTTCTCAATTACATTTTCTGGCCAAGCGGTCCCAAAGCCACAGACCACTTTAACTCTTCTTTGTAGGATTCTCCCGGCAGATTGAAACGGAGCAAATTTAATCAAAGAGTAGATGCAGCGCCACGAAAAAGGAAACGAGTCAAAATAAACAGCTACCAGGGACCACTGTTGGGTTCAGAGCGTCGTGAACATACAGGTTGTTCAAATATGTTCACCGAGGATCTTTGAGAGAGCGTGTTTACGGATTTAGTCCGATTACAATACAGCTATAAAGCTTAATCAAGCCTGGAAAACACATGTGGCGTGGTGCAGCTCAATAACGGTTCATAATCAGACAACACACACATGGTACTAAGTGGGATAAACGGTGTGAACAAATTGTAAACAAACATGACAATAAAGGCTTGACACGTACAAAGTGGGTTTCTGCATAACCGGCTCAGATGTGAACTTTAATCCTCTGAAAATCATTTGTGTTCGACTGGGCCGTGAAGCAAGGAAACTGGCAATAAACATGGCAGAGGGGGAGGCGTCGTCATGCAACAAAGGTCAAGGCGCATATTAAAAACAAGGTGCAATGTTTACAGTGTTGTATAAACCATCGATCTGGAACCGCTCGCACGGTTCAGCAATCCATGGTCACCGCCAATAACTCAAGATCTGCAGCTGGCGCTGAGATTACAACATCTCTGCTGCAGGATTGTACCAAACGTGTTATTATCTCTTGTATGTTTCTACCTCTTAAATAAGTACGAACAAGTATGAACAAAAAGTTAGTAAAAGCCTTTTTGCTCATTGTTGCCGATGTTTTTATATATAATTTGATTTATTCATCTGACCAGCTTGATATTACATAATGTCGGGATTTAAAGAATCTCTTGAGATTAACGCAACCATACGGTCATTTAAGTTTGAGGAGAATTCTGGTGAACGCCGATAGATGCGTCGTCGTGAGAAACATCGAACAACACTGAGCCAACGTGAAGCGACATCACTTCCCCAAAGACGGCCAAAACATGGTCGAGAGATGCGTCACTTCCTGTGCTTACACATTCAGTTAAGCTTTTTTTAAGTTAAGAAAAGGGCCCGTTAGAAGTTCTCTGCATGCCGCATCACCTCCAGTGCGACACCGGCGCACACGCATTGGACTCAAAGTCATCGATCACAGAATTCTTTGATGCTGCAGTTGTTGTTGTTGTTTGTACTGCAAGAGCTTGATAATTGTGTAGTTATGTTTAATATGTGAGCTTGACTTTGACTTTAGGACATCTTAATCTTATTATACATCATGACGCTGAGGGCCTTGTTCATACACGTCGTTCAGCATCAACGACAACAAAAAGGTGCTTTTGTAGATAGTCAGAAAAATAAAAACAGGACAATAATGAAAGCAATCAGTAAATACAAGCCAAGATTTTTTTTTAAAGATAATAAATCCAAAATATACTGGATAATTCAGTAATGAGCAGGTTGTTGTAAGGAGCGCGTGCTCATCTCCCCGACATCAACCAAACCACAAGGAGTTCACACACTTTGCTACTCCTCCCGCACAAAGAAAAAAGTAACCGACTTCACACAAAGTGAAGTGGATTGATACCAGTGGAATTAACCGCCTGTGATTTATTGCTAATAGCTGCAGTGTTCTTGGCCCTTTGAAAGGTCTGAGTCAAACAAATGCAAAGTGCTGAGTGTCGGGTTCAGCACCCAATAATCACTTAAGTCACTGTCAGACACCCGCATTTACATCTGTCTGTTCTAATCAATCCCAAAGGCATCGTCGCGTGGAGTAGAAACTTGAGCATTTACGATGACACCCTTTTTTAAAAGGTCCCCGCATTAAATCCTCATGTGTGTAGCCTAGACATTTTATATTTGGCTTGCTTTTAAGTTGCAACAGCGAGATTAATCTGCACCTAGAGCTCACCAGTATCACCAATCGTACCCAACATCTATAAATATCATCAGTATGTGTCGCAGTAAAATCATTACAGATGCTTTGCCTTTCAATCAGAGCAGACGACTGCCCACCTCAGCTCACCACTGCATAATCGTTAAAGTCGACGTCCAGCCGGGCAAACGGCAGCACTCATGAGCGGGATCCTGCTGTTATTATGTAAGTCTGTCCGGCAGAAACTCCCCCAGCCCGGCTCAGGCTGCTGGCTTTAGCAGATTAAGTCCCTCTACACTTCCCACAGCTGAGGCTGTAATCGGAGTTTCACTTAGCAGAACCTTGTAGTCTGATGTGAGTTGGATTACAATGATGGCAGGTCCAGATAAATCCCTGTGCACCCGGAGGAAACGCAAGTCTGCAGAGGGAAGGAAAAGACTTGCGATTGTGTACCAAATGAATAAATTCTGCAAAACGATATAAACTGAACACTACTAAACTAAACTAGAACGCGCACTCGGTAGAGCGCATACCTTCGCATACCACAAGATTGGATAATGAACATTGTGGCATTAGTTGCATGCCAATTGGATAAAAATTGACCGCGCTATGGTAAAAAGAAGATTTTGACCTTTTCATGACCTTGACCTTGACCTTTGACCCAATCGATCTCAAAATCTAATCAAATGGTCCCCGGATAATAACTACAGGACTGTCTCAGAAAATTAGAATATTGTGATGAAGTTCTTTATTTTCTGTAATGCAATTAAAAAAACAAAAATGTCATGCATTCTGGATTCATTACAAATCAACTGAAATATTGCAAGCCTTTTATTCTTTTAATATTGCTGATTATGGCTTACAGCTTAAGAAAACTAAAATATCCTATCTCTAAATATTAGAATATCATGAAAAAGTATACTAGTAGGGTATTAAACAAATCACTTGAATTGTCTAATTAACTCGAAACACCTGCAAGGGTTTCCTGAGCCTTGACAAACACTCAGCTGTTATAAATCTTTTTTTTACTTGGTCTGAGGAAATATTAAAATTTTATGAGATAGGATTTTAGAGTTTTCTTAAGCTGTAAGCCATAATCAGCAATATTAAAAGAATAAAAGGCTTGCAATATTTCAGTTGATTTGTAATGTATCCAGAATGCATGACATTTTTGTTTTTTTAATTGCATTACAGAAAATAAAGAACTTTATCACAATATTCTAATTTTCTGAGACAGTCCTGTAATCATGCCACCAAATTTCATGCGATTCGGTTTAATACTTTTTTAGTTATGCGAGTAACACGCATACAAATAAATAAATAAATACACTGCGATCAAAACATAACCTTCCGAATGCGAAGGTAAAAAGGCTCACATCCAATCACAGGCCCTGATCTCAGTTTACGCCGGGGTAAAGATCTTTGGTTCAACACCCAGCACTTCTCACTGGGGAAAAACCCTTGCTGCATAAGTCACGGTGACAAAGCAAATAACAAAAAGGCCAGAGTGGGCCGCCAGATGCAATCAAATGGTCTAAACTACTGAGAAATAAAGATGGAGTGAGCGGGACATGTAGGTCGCTTTACCAGGCTGAGCAGTGCAGTGACGGATGTCAGTGCAGAGGTCAAAGAGATCAGGCCAAAACGTGGATACTTGATAGGATTAGAGGGGGAGAGGGGCAGTCAACACATGTTGAGATTAAAAGAAGCGTGAAGGTGAAAGAAACGGGGTGTCGATGAAAGAAGAAAATACACAGTAAAAGTTATCAAATTAAAGCCAGTATTCACATAAAAGCCTGGTTGGCAGCAAAGTAAAGGCTGGTGAAAAAAAGAAAATAAGGGATTTTATTGCAGTAAATACTGTTGTTTAGCACTAATTCATTCCTTCTGCTTAATCATGAACACTTATCAGGGTAAGAAAGTTTTCCAGTGATTACTACAGCACAGTGTCTCATATGAAGAGAGTGTTTGGGTAGTTTTAACACAGCAGGCAGCGAAATGAATGAGAAAAACAGAGAATCCACCCCAATGCATCATGGACCGTAAGAGCACCTGGATGAGCTGCTGCATGGCTGCTTGCAGAACAGTGTTTCATTTGCTGATTGTGTGGTTCCCCGTTTCTGTGCTGCAGTGTGGAGCTGGACTTCAAGCAGCAGGAGGACAAGCTGCAGCCGCTGATGATGAGGCTTTGCCCTACGCCGGACGGCCACTTCGCCTCCCTGCCTTACCCCCAGGAGGCCTTCACCTCCACCCCGAAACGCAAGTCCAAAGCCGACTCCAAGAAGCACGCTCGCTGGAAACTTTGGTTCCTGTGAGAACACAGACGCGCCTCCTCGCCCACTCCCGATGCACGGGATTTACACGGCCGCCTGGTCGTCCCGAGCTCTTTTTCGTTCATCCATCCTCTTCTGTTGCGTCGCATCTCGTTGGCATTTTGCAGACCCGGTAACTAATGGAGAGCGCCGCCTCTGGATACTGAGAGTGCCCCGTCAGAGATGACAGGATGCGTTATGGGACACGAGTGCGGATTCCATGGAAAATTCTAAATGTCATGCTGACCACAAATGGACTTAAGAGTTATTTTTGAACTAATTTCTTCAAACAGGGTGTGAAATTGCACGATTGCAAGATATTTGGAGATCAGCAAGGTGAAAAGACAAATTTGATTTCCCTCTGTCTATTTGCATATATTTTTCTAGCGGACGTCTACGGGGTCCTATTGTATGATAATGGTCGGGTAACATTTCTATTCGCCTGTTGGGACTGTCTTTCTTTCCAGCCTCCAGGAGAGGCTCTGAGGTCTACATCAACAGCATATCACCGTACTGCAAAGCACAATTTACACTGTTCAGGATACATTTTCTCCAGAGTAATTTAAAAAAAACTATTTTGAGTATAAACTCACATATGTAGATCACCTACTAACTATGACGGATTGAAGACTTTCGTAATCTCTAAAGAAGACCGAACAGATAAAGAAGTCAGAGATGCTTATTGGAGTATGATCAACTTTCTACCCATCTCTAAAATGTCTCCTTGAATCAACTGACTTTGAAGTAAAGAATGAATAAATAACACATATTTTCTTAATCACATTTGCAAAGTAAGACGTCGATGTACTTTTTTAAAATATAAATATATATCTATATAGATTCACCTTAAGGTTTAGTGGCAAATATTTATTAAAAGCTGCAGTAAAAGGGGCTGTGCATTACAAAAACATACATCAAACTACTAACCTCAAAGTGCATATAGTCATTGAAACCCAGTAAATGAGTCCAAACAAACGTCATCAGAATAAAACTGTTCAGCTCAGAAGACAAAATCAAGTTTGAGAAATCCTTTGTTGTTTCAGTCATGAAACCCACGTCCAACACATCCTGTTGGTTTCTGAGCACATGTGAGTGGTGACAGAAGATAGCTGTGATTGTATTGCTGCAGCGTCCGGCTTAAGCGACTCCCGAAACCAAGCCAGAGAGACTGAATGAGCCACTTCTGAACACAACCAGGGCTTCTACAGTGCAGGGTGGCAGGCGTGTAGCCTCGCATGCCGTTTACAACCCTCAGATTTTGCAGGAGATTTTCTAGCTTTTGAAGTAACGATTTTGAAAGAAAATGACAAAATATTTTTTTTGGGTCCCCGCCCCCACACACTTGTTTTTATGTACTAGATCCTGCTCATCGCTTCCCATCTATTTGATTGTACAGTAAAAAAAAAACCTCTTGTTGTAGCTCTACATAGGGTTCAGAGTCTATGTACAGGGGAAATAATATTTGCGTTTACTCGATATTAGCATATGTTGTATAGCATCAAATAGGGCTATTACCATAGCGACGAGTGGGGACGCAGCGGAAAAGAAAACATTACATTAACAGCGCTGCCGGAGCAAAGAGCTGAAGTCTCTCAAAGCCAAAAACACTGCCCCAAAAGAAAGGAAATGCCCCAAAGTGGTCTCAAGGGCATAAAAGAAGCATCGACCGTCACAACAATACCTTGCAAACTACTAGACGCCACTGGTTTGACCTCCACAAGCTCCACCATGCTGCTTTGTGTCGGTTACATGTGATTCACACCTCCACTCCTGTACATGCCGGGTAGATTTCTTTCAGTAGTTACGCTGTAGCATCAAAAGAGAACTAGATGTTTATCTGTATCTTAAAGAAGTGCAATTGATTTAATATGTGCAATACTGTGTTTTTATACTGTTTCTAAAAAAATAATAAAGATATTTAATATGCAAAACATGAAAAGTAAAAACAGACCTCGACAGAGCTCTCAACGTCGGGAGAAGACTGAAAATCATCGAAGCAAAGGAGAATAGTAGCAGAGTAAGCAGTGTTGCTGATTTCATCAAATACAATTTAATAGGGGCAATACACACAATGCTGAGCATTAAAACAACTATTTGTAAATTAATGAAAGTGTAATGTAAGAGAAGGAAGTCACTCGCCCTCTGTGTGTGTGTTTTAATCGAGCATCTCCGAGTTGTGTTCACACAGCCGGGCCGTTAATGCAGGTGACCTTTGTCCCGCTGGCTATCTCACGGCTAACACTGTTAGAATCCGTTAGCACCTAATGATTTTAGCGCTCGTTAACAGCAAGATACAAATGTTGAGAGGAAATACAAATTCCCGCAATCTTGTAAAAAGCCCCTTTATAAGGATTAGCTAACCCAAATAAAAAAAAAAGAGGGATTTCTCACTTTCCTTTGATGGTATATAACAGTTTAAATTACATTTATTCAGGTTTGTTTTGACGTCTGAATTATCAAGTGTTGCTGAAAAGGTATGTTTCTTTTGAAAAGGTGTAATGCTGTGAGCGCTACAAGTGAAATGTTATTCACCTCAATAGCAATTAAGATCTGAGAAAAGAATATCTGAAAAGAAAACATGTGCCAACAAAACAAAAACCATATGCGTGCCTAAACACGTCGGTGGGGTAAGCGAGGAAATGTTATTTTGTATGTGTGAACCGAACCTTTTCTTTCAGATACGGTTGAAAACCCAGCTGAAATCAGCCGTGCATCTCTTCGATGTGGTCGGGTGGCCCAATGCGCCGCAGAATACAAAAAGACAGTGTGAGGTTAAGTGGGGACAACGCTGTGAGTAAATGCCCCAGAGATGCAGAGTCACCCTCACACCGACGCCCACCTCCTCTCACCCAGTGGAGGGGCCATCTTCATGGGGCTTCCCGAGAGTGGATGTTCCCAGCGCAGCTCTGAGGGTACAAACAAGAACCCCGGTGCAGCTTCGCATCTCAAATTCTTCCCCCTTTAACCGCAGCCCTCCGTGGTTTGAAGGTGGCGAGCATCCCCGCGCGACTCCCGGCGGTTTTCACGTGGCTTTGACAGTGAGCGCACGTCGCAGGGTCGACATACTCGAGAGGACGCTCCGTCAAAAGTTGGGAGCGCAGGAGAGGAGAGGTGCAGGGAGTGAGTGATACGTGCAGGTTTGAGGCATTATGATTCAGTGCCATATCTCACTATGCTTCTTTTCTGTGAGCTCTGCAGCAGTCGGGCCAGCAGGAGCGAGAGAGGCAGGGAGGGAGGGAAGCACAGAGAGAGAAATATGTGGACAGAAGAAGATATAAAGACAAAGATAAAGAGAGAGAGAGTGATACGCAGAGAAAGCCAAGGATAAAGGAGCGGATACTGGTCTGAACGGATGTCATTGAGATGGTTTTGTTGCAAGGTATTCGGTCAGCGAGTGCATGCAGCAAAGAGCGCGCTCCGGCCCACCGATAGTCGGTCAGTTCCATACCCTCAATCAATCGCACAAATCGACAGGATAACCATGAAGCGCTGCAGCCAACGATCATCACAACCATCCAAACTACAGCTATGGAAAAACAAACACTCGGGTGAAGCTGCGAGGGATACGGTATTATTCATTTTGACATTCAGGCGTTTTGCTGGAAATAAGAAACTAAACTTCAAAAAAGGTCCATCTGGCTAACAGGAGAGAATAAGAGAAAGAAAAAGGTGTTTCATTGGTTTGGTTGGAAGTTTAACAGCAGCGGATTTCCCCAGCAGCCTCTCAGTGGCCGTGTGCGTCTGCAGGGCTCACCCAGAGGCTGACGACTCGAGGGAAATGTGATTCAAGGGCATTGAAAGAGGTAGAACTTGGAAATGTCAGCAGGGACCGCCGACATTGTCCTGCTACCATTCTAATGTAAATGTGTTCACACGGACTCATCTCAGCCTGTGTGAGGGTGGACATGAATATAAAGACGTCCGACGATGCAAACGCGCGCCGACAACACGCGACTAAACCGACGCCCCCGAGCCGTCATCGGGATCACCATCATCCCCATTCTGCGTCGACCACCTCCAGGAGAGTGCAGAGAGGAGTGAGAGACAGAGAGGGAGAGGAGGGCGGCGGGAGGACGAGGGAAGAACATTAATCCATGAATCTAAATGTAAGAGGCCGCCACGAAGAGGAGCAAGGTTGGTAGTCGGCTGCCGTGGTGTCGGCGCACAATCTGCCTGCAGACTCGGCAGCAGCGTGCCCAGCGTCCTCCGATTAGAGCGCCGGGACACTTCCAGCAGCATTAACTGGCGCTCAAAGTGGTTAGAATTCTCGCCGACCTTAATAATCACAAAGTCATAGTGTTTGTGCGAAAGAGCCGTCGGCCAAAAAGAGGAGACTTTGATGCGACCTCAAACTCCCACCGGGTAGAAGGACACGCTGCACACCGACGCTCAATAGTATGCAGGGACGATAAAGGAGGCTGTAACTAGACGCGAGAAGTATGGGAGAGAGCAGCTGCGGCACAAGTGCGGTGTGTGTGTGTACACGGTAGATGGTTTCAATAAGGGCCACTTGAGGTCATGGCTAGAGCAGTTTCATTAACCGGAGAGGAGGCCGGTCGGCTTTTGTGCAATTCAGCAGCCGGTGCTGGAAGCACGGAATGCCATTTTAGCTGCACCACGGAGGGGGGGGGGGGGAAATATGCACTTAGTATAATACAGCAGAGAGGAGGCCTGCGTGTGCTGCCTTCATGAGCGTTGATAGCCTTTAACACTGCTGGAGGGGGTGCTGTGCCCACACACACACACACACGCGCGATAAATAACCCGAGACAGGAGGAGAGAGGACGCTACGTCAGCCAGTAACATTACCAAAATAATGAGTCGGTATCGTACGACTCCCCATTTTCCAATACGAGCTTGAAGTCCGGAGAAAATGTCTCTCTCATCACTCCGTTGTATTTAAGTGAGCAGTAAAAAATACCTTAAAGTGCCCTCGGAGGAACCTCAATCATAACACCTTGCATAAAAACTACCTTTGTTTAGTGCCCGAGTCTCACTTTCAAAGTCACATCACCAGCTGCACGCAGCTCTGATGAACACGAGCGTCAACAGGATGCGACGCAATGAGCCAGAGAACGGCAGACTTGATATTCATGACTCCACAAATAGAGAAGTTGACATTCATTGGACTCCTTGGACTCATGAAAATGGATGAAGGCTTTGCCGACGGAAATAAGGCCGACAGCATATTTATACCATGACTGATAAGTGCTTTAATTGCCTCCGAGCCCCAGCTGAGAGAGTGATTGGGCAGAAGAATACTCAAGGCAGTGGGAGGGATACGCGGTTTGCGTTTCTAGATTACAGCACAGAGACACACGCGTACTCAAACGGCAAACGCCAAAATCACACACACGGATCGGCCCACAAACAACTGGCTGCAGGAAGATTCCAGCGGATCAAAGCGAGTTTTAGATTGAGGTTGTGTGAGAGCATTCTGCCGAGCGAGACTTTCCCTCTAATGATAGCTTTGGAATGGAATTGGAGTCTCAGTGGTCCTGTGGGAGCTGGTTGGGACACAGAAGCCTCTGAATTGGACCTGCGCGCATGTGTGTGCACAAGTGTGTGTGTGTATGTATGTGTGTGTGTGTCTAATAACCACAGAGAGCGAGTGGTGGGTGCAAGAGCCTCAAATAAATCACACAAACTCACAATGTGAGGGGACTCGCGGCCCATCGAAATGACCGTCCTGTTGACCGTCCTCAGCAGCTTCTCCATGACGATCTGCACGTGCCACTGGGTGGGACCCTGCAACATAAAATACACTCATTAATTTCTTACATTTGCCACAAGGGCTATAAACACGTCTTCTAATTTCCAAATGTATGGCTCCATCTTTCTTTCTTTTTTTTTTATTAGATGTTCAACTGAAAATGTACGAGTCTTGAAAGAATCCCAGAAACTGCCTTTCAAATGCTTTAAAGCTCTGAAGAGCTGACAAACACGGCCGGACAAGATGATTTATATGTTGTGAATCCTTTGGAGCCGCCAACCATCACTTTCAATAATTTAGACGGCTTTCTGCGGTCACACACACACACACACACACACACACACACACACACACACACACACACACACACACACACACACACACACACACACACACACACACACACACACACACACACACACACACACACACACACACACACACACACACACACACACACACACACACACACACACACACACACACACACACACACTTTATTTTGTTGCAATATAAACAACAAATTATATATAATACCTGATTTACTTGACTTCATTATAGATTGCTTTCTGTTATCAACAAGAAGTCTCCATGAAATAGCCACATGGTAAAACCTACTCTTTTATACTAAAGTGTGAATGTAATACTTGACCAATAAGAAGTGTTGAAGATGTTTTGATTGAATCAAGAACGCGAGTGCAAAATTAACTAAATTAACGATTTAAAGTTAAATTCTTGGGTGTAGTCAGGAGTTGAAAAATGAATGGTTGACTGAAGAAAATGTTGCACACTGCTTTTGGGAAGAAAAAAAAGTAATGTACACTATTGATCCCTGTGGGGAAATTCTTCTCTGCATTTGACCCATCCTTAGTTATTAAGGAGCAGTGGGCTGCAGTGGGCTGCAGTGAAGCGCCCGGGGAGCCACCGGGGGTTCAGTGTCTTGCTCAAGGACACTCCGACGTGCAAATTATGGGGAGAGCAGGGATCGAATCGGCTAGCTTAATTTTTAACAATATTTGGGTTCTTTGTGGACTGTTTCCCGTTATATTAGGCAGAGAGCAGCCGGTCCTGAGCTGGATGAACTCTTGTCTTCTGGGGTAATGGAGCTTTAAGGTCGTAGAGACTTATGGCTGGAAGGTTGCCAGTTTGAGTCCAGTTCGTTAATCGCATTAAAGTATTTATATATATTAATTTTTTCATTGATAAATAATAAACTCGAAAGAACTCCTTCCCATCTTATTTATGTCCTTGTCAACATGTACACAGGACTCTATAAAAGAGTGCAAGATGGGTATAAAAGGCAGGGAGAGGAGGAAGCACAATGAGAGACAGGAGGAGGCTGAATGGGAGGGAGAGTGTGAGATTATCCAGAGGAGAGTGGTGTGTGGGAGGCCAGGCCGTGGTGATCAATGGGGTCAGGGAATCTGAGCGGGTCTGATGGCTGACATCAGGTATCTGGGCATGGAAGAGGAAACACTCGGGAAGCAGCTTCAAAATGCTTTCTTTGCCTCGGTTGAAAGTAATTGCACATGTCATGTTCTGGGGGTTGGACTGCTGGTCGAGGCAAAACAAGCAATAACAAGCTGCTAATGGTAAGTTATGTTGTGCCAATAAACAATTAATTGATTATTTGGAAAAACAATTAATTGATTATTTGGAAGAACAATTAATATAGTAATCCTTAATGCCTTAACAGTGGTACAATGCTCAAGAGGTCACAAAATAAATGCACAACTAGCACATCGATATTCTCCAACAGCCACAGTCGAAATGTGCTTCTTCCGTATGGAGGAGCTCGGGAACCCCTCGATAGCGCTACTATTCACCAGCGGGAGATAGATACAAACTAGAAAGCGGTGTTCCTCACCACATCCCTCCTGTAGAGCACCTCCAGGATGTCGCTGAGCAGCTGGCAGCAAGCCTTGGGCTCCTCGCGCTTCTCCAGGTGGAACTTCAGCTGGTCCGTCATCAGCGGCAGGAGAATCTCTCGGCAATCTGCAGGGACGCCGGCAAACACACACATTTACAGCCCCGCGCGACACATGGAGCAGCTGATGGATCACACAGGGCTGTGCGGCATATGCTGCCGACACACTCTCCGTGAGGACGCACGCAGCTTGTTAATGGCTTCCTCACAGATCAGAGGCCTAGATTGGGCAGATTGAATTTATTAATTCAACCGAATGTGGCAAAAATCGCCTAAATTCCTTTGGAATAGTTAGTGCAACAGCATGAACGGCAGAATAAATGGCATCACAGCCAGAAATATGTTCAGAGCACAGCTAATGAGTCCCGCCACAATAATTACTTTATTGTCTTATCGTACGAATAACGACCTCGATATTTCCCATTGTTCATACACAATTTATGCCACAATTACAAGTTTTTGCCAACATGATTCCAGAAAAAACAGGGTTCCCCTTCCACATTTGATTATTGCAGAAACTTTGCACATTTTTCTTAGAGTATAATTTATTGTTTTGTGGTTTTAAATTATTACAGTTTCATTTATCTTTTCATTCCAATTAGTGTGACTATTTGTGAAAACTAAAAGTACACTGCTCTTTGGAAGGGTGTGCTTGCATCATTATGCAATTATATAATTAAATCAGTAAAATTAATAATTAAAATAGTCTTAAATGATAATCATTTTGTTAGTCACTATTATTTCTGAGACAATTTATCGGTATGGCAAAATTGGTTATTGTGACAGCAATCAGAAGCCACAATTGAAATACAAGCAAAGTAAAAAAAACACCTTATGAACCTAATTCATGTGAAAAATCAGGCTATTTGGGCCTTGTTGATCCCTCTGAAATCTCTCTGCAGCACCTAACTACTAGAAAATAAAAAACATTTTCCAAGAAGAGAACAAGGTTTGGCTGACAGAATAATAAATGGTGTCCCCTTTGCAGCTAAAATAGTGTGTAGAAAACAGCAGAGAACAACACCTTTCATGTGAATTGTCAAAGTTTAAATTACAACTATTTCAACACGACATGAAACCCAATGAAAAGAACGCAACGTCAAAAAGTGAAATTCCAATTGCAGAGGGAAGAGCGTTTGATTGGCGGTTGGACACGGAGGACAGCAGAGACGAGCCAGAGGGTTCTCATGGGAGGCGGACCTACAGCGGTCAGCCACAAAATTATCATATGCGTTATCAATACTTCTGATTTCAATCTCAGTGGCATTTGTGTATGTGTGTGTGGGGTCATATTAAAAGCCTTGGCACATACACTGGAGCTAGGTTGATTCAATGACAATAGGCAGATTATCAGGGGGTTAAGTGAACTTTTTTTTCTTTTTTTACTTATGGAGAGGAAATCGATTGATAACCCCTCTGCAAGAAACAAACACAAGGGTAGAGTGTTGATATTAATGTCGATGTTTACAAATGAAACGCTGCGTTGGGTGGTAAGAACATCTAGGAATAAACCCAATAGAATACTTCCTTAAACTTACAACAATGTTCTTTAAAGCATCAACGTGGTATGAGACATGTCCTTGGGTAAAAAACAATGGCCTAAAACCTGAGGACGGCATGGGGAAAAGACCCCGATAAGCCAGGGGCAAATGTATTCAATAGAAACCCTTCACCCGGATCGGCCCGGTCACCTGACGTTATGTTTCACTGGGGACAAAAAAACTGGAGCAAGGCACTTTAATAAACTGTGCCCTCTACGAGGGTGAGGAAGAGCCTAAAACTCCTCCTCCGAAAATATGTCGGGACAAAAAAGGGGAATTGTTACATAAAAATAAAAAGAGATGAAACTGGAAGAATTATATAGTTAAAGAGCAATGGGACTAATGTCCACATTATTGTAACCATAACTACTTTTAGAACAATGCCCGTTTGGGGACCTGCCAGTTTTTTGCCGTCGTTTTTTTAAAGTTTATTTTTTTGGTTGTTGGATATTACTTTTATACAATTCAAAACAACTTTAAATGATTGAAGGGGAACGAGTTCTTCAATAATGATCTTTATACCGATGCGGTTCTCAAGGGCTCGGCCTCACAGATAGTGTTGAATGAGCCACTCAACCGGGACAACATAGTACTTCTAACTTTCGTTGTCATCTCTCTGTGACATTGTGGCTAAATTGAGGCCATCGTCTTGTCCCACAGACCCAGTCCCTCCTCGACTTTTCAAAGAGATATGGGACACTATTGGTTCTAATGTCCATACTATTATAAATAGCAGCCTAGAGTCCGGTTCTGTGCCAGTTTATTTCAAACAAGCGGTTGTGGTACCTCTGTTAAAAAAACAAATCTGGACACTTCTGTCTTCTCTAACTACAGACCCATCTCGAAACTTCCTTTTATTTCAAAAATATTGGAGAAAGTCGTACTCTTACAGCTGCAGTCTTTCATACATGCACACAATATTTTCGATATGTTTCAATCCGGTTTTAAAGCGCTTCACAGTACTGAGTCTGCCCTTCTAAGAGTGTTCAATGACCTCCTGGTCACTACAGACTCTGGTGACTCTGCTATCTTAATGCTCTTAGACCTCACAGCTGCTTTTGATACGATTGACCATTCCATCCTTATCTCTCGCCTAGAGCACTGTGTGGGTATCAGGGGCACTGCCTTAGAGTGGTTCAGGTCCTACCTGTCCCAGCGATCTTTCTCTGTTAGGCTTGGTGACTTCGCATCGCCTTCTGCCCCCTATCCTGTGGAGTTCCCAAGGTTCCATTTTAGGGCCCATTTTATTTTCCTTATACCTTCTCCCCTTGGGCTCATTTTAGAAAACATGGCGTCTCCTACCACCTTTATGCGGACGACTCCCAAATATACATACCCTAAAGAAACGCACCTGCTCTCTGACGCCCTGGTTGACTGTCTCAATGACATAAAGGCCTGGATGGCGAAACTTTTAAACATAAATGAGAGTAAAACGGAGGTAATTGTGTTTGGACCAAATGGCGATGTCCCCTCCATTGACCTGGGTTCCCTGCAACAGTATGCAAAACCCATGGTCTCTAATCTGGGCGTTAAAATCGACAGTGCTTTTAAATTAGATAAACAGATAAACTCTGTGGTTAAGTCCAGTTTTTATCACCTGAGGCTGCTGTCCAAAATTAAACCGGTTTTATCCGCTTCTGATTTTGAGCGTGTAATTCATGCATTTGTTTCTACGCGTTTAGATTACTGTAATGCACTTTATGCCGGCTTAAATAAGACTTTGCTGGCCCGCCTGCAGCGTGTGCAAAACGCTGCGGCTCGGTTGCTTACAGGAACCCGCAAGTACGATCACATCACCCCAGTCCTGTCTTCCCTCCATTGGCTTCCTGTCCACTTTAGAGTTCATTTTAAGATTTTATTGTTTGTTTTTAAAGCGCTTAATGGGCTGGCCCCTCAGTACATCTCTGACCTCATACAGGTGTACACCCCCTCAAGGGGTCTGAGATCGGCTGACCAGCTCCTCCTAGTAGTCCCTAAAACTAAGAAAATTACCAGAGGAGACCGGGCCTTCTCAGCAGTAGCCCTCAGGCTCTGGTACGACCTGCCCCCCCAGGTCAAATTGTCGCCCACCCTCCAAACCTTTAAGTCCCGCCTGAAGACCCACCTCTTTTCCCTCGCTTTTGAGTCAGTTTGAGCTATGTTTTGTATTGATTTCTCTCTATTTTGTTTGTATGCCTTTTATCTACTACTGTAATATTATATTTTATTATTATGCTATGCTTACTGTGAAGCACTTCGTTAAACCCTCTGTTTTTAATATGCGCTATATAAATAAATTGGATTGGATTGGATTGGATTATTACTCATGAGCGCGCACACAAGCACACACACACACACCTTTGCCAACAGTCAATACTGCTCAAGGCCGAATAATGGACAGCAAAATGTAACGCATAATAAACAGCATGAACAAATCAAATCTATGGGGACCTCTTTATGCACAAGAGGTATTACACATGAATCCATTGAGAGTTTTATATTCTGTGACCCTTCTAAAGGAAATATAACAGTATGGCTTTGACACAATAGGGATAGATGAAGAGAGGATGCCAATGTGTTTATCCCACAAGACACAAAACAAAGCAGAAGAGCTTCTTCGACTGAGGTGAAAGTCTTCGTGTCATCATCGTCCTTTCTGTCAGTACCACTGGTGTAACCCAAACACAGGACGGCATTAGCAAATTTAACAAATAAAGGATTCTGTAGAAGTTGAAATTGCACTTTAATGACTCAGGCATTGATTATCGCATCAATTACACAATTATTCCCTTGTAGCAGTCTCGGAAATCCCACATACCGAATGGCTTTTTATAATCCTTATTCAAAAATAATTACAGGGAAGCTCCTACTTATGGAGTCTAAATGATAAACTATAATTTTTCAATGCCAAAAACGACACATTCACTTTGTGTGATAGTGAGTGTTTATAATACAAAAATTAAAATCAAGAATGCAGTCACAAGGCATCGCAATTTATATATCCTTTAAACTTGTGGGGAGAAACATGTCAAGTTTGAGCTGTAGGTGGCGCTAAGGAGAAGTTGTTTATCCTCTGGCGAGCATGAAAGTTACCAACGTTTCTTGCTCGCCAGTCTTCTTCGTCATTTTTTGCTGCAATGATTAAGGCAACTGTGACCAAAATACATAAAGTATTCCCACTGAGGATCATTACATTGTTCTCTCAGGGGAACAGAAATACACCTGTTACGTGGTGAGACATGTACACACAATGGCAAATGGGTGGCACAAGATGAACGGGTTGAGCTAAATCCAAGAGGGCTCCCTCTTTGGGGAGCGAGATCTTGCGCCTTTGCATTTTGGGATGTCTTGTGCAAGACAACCTGGCTGGAGTGTGTTGCTCATCAAATATCAAGGATATGCATCCTAATGTCTTAATTATCGTAATTATCCACTAGTAAATACGTGGAAATCCACTTCTCACAGTGGAACTGTCCTGCTGTTTGTAGACACTAGATGAAAGCTCCCAGGATAATCAATAGATCAATAGGTCTTATCCTGCCCTATAAAAGGATTATCAAGATATTTCACTTTGGACCAAAGCATTGGACCGGTCCACTCTGCCGCGCCCTCGAGCCTCATGAGCAATGACCCGAGCCTCTGGTCAGTGACTCCACCCAAACGTGCTTCGACAGAGTTTAGCGCGTTTGTCCAACTCCGACCGTAAAAACACATCATAAGAAATCTGCTTCTGATGCAGCGTCGGAAATACACCAGGGCAAAGGGCAAACATGCCCCTAAGAAATATAATGCTGCCCCTGATATCACTAGCAGAGGGGCAGAAAATGCCCCCATCATTTTGATAATTTAATAGCGATTTCTTTTTGTTCTTGTTGTATCTGTCCTTTCTGGATTGCCTGTACTAGGTAGGTAGACAAAAAACAATCTATAAATAGAATGTTTAAAAACAAAAAAAAGAAGAAATAAGTTATTATAATAGTTGTTTTATAATAAATAACCACAAATAAATAATAACATTTAATATGGTTGTCTGATTTATGTTTTCCGTTTGTTTTTTTAGTTTAACCCTTGTGTTGCCTTCGGGTCAATTTGACCCGATTCAATGTTTAATGTCGGTGTTCTTTCGGGAGTCAACAAACAAACATAAAGTACCTCACACTTAAACTTGGAAAACAATATTAATTCTACTAATTTTCTGGAGATTTTAATAGCTGGGGTCATATTGACCTCAAGGGTAAAATATGTTAGTAAATATAAAGGTAACAGGAGGGTTAAACATTGAATCGGGTCATATTGACCCGAAGGCGACAGGAGGGTGAAACATTGAATCGGGTCAAATTGACCCGAAGGCAACACAAGGGTTAAAAGAAAATCTAAGAAAACACCCACTTTTAATCTCTAGACTGCCTAATAGTCTAATTATTGCAATTTGTATGACAATTGCCAATATAATGTAAGCCTAAATACATATATTTATCATTTTTAACAAAGGTTAAAAGTTATTTCACAAGTTTCAAAAAGTTCCCTCAATTTATTTTTAAACACCCCTGGATTTCAGTCAGTGGGGGAAAAAATTGCCCCCTAAAAAAATGTGTAAATGTCTGTGAAGTTATGATGTTTAGCTTTCAAGCGCTTGCTAGCCCCGATTCAAAGTGACAGCCACGTCTGCACTGACATATCTTCGGTGCTGTGGAACAGCCGTTCTCCTAAAACACTACGTTTCTCTGTATGAGTGCGTCCTGATATCCCAGAGTTGGACACAAAAGCACATCTCCAATCCGAGGACGTCTCGACATTGTGTCGAGTTTAATACCGTGTTTGTTTCTTTACAGGAACCGCCTTCAAGTCATGCCTCCTTTAAACTCGAAATACAAACAGGCACACACACTGACAGAGAAATGTACACATGTGCACACACACACACACACACCAGCAGGGCGGGAGAGGGACAAGCAGAGTGGAGCTATCAAGCTCGGCCATGAGCGCACCCCAGACCGGGGGAGCAGCTGACATCTTTGTTCTCTTCCAATGAGCCCATTTGCGAGTGATTTATGCGGCCGTCCCGCTCTCTCCCTTTTTACATCATAAACAGTGAAGGTGACACAACGTTGTGCCTGCAAATTCAGAAAAAGAAAAAAAGACGCACTCAAAAAAAAAAATCCTCTTTTTCCTGAGTTCATTGAGTTTTCGTCTGCCGCGTCGCGTCAGCATAGCAATCACACTCGACACGGAGCATTTCAATTTCAAACGTGTACATGAAAGAAACCCTTGGAGTCTTATTGTCGAAGACCATCAGGGACTGAGAAATACTCATTTAGGGTGTGCTTTTACCCAGAGACAGTTAATATGGTAATCACTGTGCAGCCGGGGGGGGGGGGGGGGGGAGAAAACAGCAACAGTGCATCCAATGCATATGGATGGGCGTGTGATGAGCTAAGGAAGTTGAGTATCTTTGCTGGTGTTCATTTGCTCCGAGTGTTCCTGTTCATTGCACTTAGGGATTGACTGGCGAGGGAACCTTTCAGGGCCCTCCTGGGGATCGGGATGCATCCAACAACCACGGCTGATTAGATCACCATTAAGAAAACGGGCTGGCTGACCCATTTGCTCATCGCCCCGGTTTATCTGTAATAAAACATCTCCAAAGTGGAGCTCCGCTTGATACCGATGTGGAAAGGACAATTTTACTTGGCAGTTAAGCCTTCTCAATCACCGCTTTAAAAACATGCAGACGCTTAATAGACTACTGCAGATGTTCTAAAGCACCGGCGTGTGAAGCCGCTGTGAGGCGCGAGCGGCGGGAGCGTCTCTGCATCGCAGTGCACAGGCCATTCACGAGCATCGGGGAGGCTCGCCTTTCCAGTTACACCAGCAACAGATCAATAGTAATGACCTGGAGCGTGACACACTTTGTGCTCCCAGCTTTAAAAAGTGCTTTACAAATACAAATTATCATGATTTCCCTTCAATAGTTTCTCACTAAACTCAATCAGTTTTTAAAGGCGGACACATTCACGCAGTTATATTCAACGTCAAACTAGATTATTCACGAGGACAAATGTCCCATCGCACGCGGTCCAGATGCAGAGTCAGAATTTTTTAAATTTATGAACTGAACATGTGCCGATAACGGAGACGGAGAGCAGCCGCGCACGTGGATGATTGTTGCTTCTTTTACGTTAGCCGACCACTCTGAGACACATGCGGACTGTTGCTATTGCATCGGGTTGAAAATGTTGCATTTCATTGTGTGTGTGTGTGTGTGTTTAAATCAGGACCGCCGCCTCGAGCAAAATGATTGGCCTTCAACTGTCCCTGCAGCAGGACCCAGTCTGCTGGACGCCGCGGGCTAGCAGAGACCGGGCGAGACGCTCATTAACCATCTCTACATCGCCGACCGTCTTATTTGCATCACTTCAACATGGCCAGAATAGCATGGTGCTCATGTGGGCTATAGAAGTGTGAATGTGTATGATGCATGTGTTTGTTGGAGTGCATAATGACCTGATAAACACACTTAAAAGAAAAAGGATGAATTAGTATGGTTGTTCTGATGCCAATATTAGTGAGAGAAAACCCTTCTGTAAAGCCTAAAAGTATCTATGCAACACAATATTGGACTAGTTTTCCTTAACCCTTGTGTTGCCTTAGGGTCAATTTGACCCGAATCAATATTACACCCTCGTGTCGCCTTAGGATTAATTTGACCCCAATCAATGTTTAATGTCGGTGTTCTTTCGGTAGTCAACAAACAAACATAAAGTGCCTCACACTTAAACTTGGAAAACAATATTAATTCTAATAATTTTCTGGAGGTTTCAATTGCTGGCGTCAAATTGAACCCAAAGGGTAAAATATGTTAGTAAATATAAAGGTAACAGGAGGGTGAAACATTGAATCGGGTCAAAATGACCCTAAGGCGACAGGAGGGTTAAATATTTAATCGGGTCAAAATGACCCTAAGGCGACAGGAGGGTTAAGTTCAGTTATCGGAGTTGGTTTTGGGAAGGAAAAAATTATTCCGGGACATCTCTTTTTGAACGGTAAAACAGAGGAGAGGGGCGGAGACCTGAAGACCAGCTAGATGTAAATACGGACTTCACGCAACAGGCACATCTTGTTGAGTTTAGCAAAGATAACAAGCCTTCCCAATGGTCTTTACTCAGGGCTCACACAGAGCTGGCAAGAGGAGGCAGGTGGTGTTTGTGATTGCCTACATTACTGCTCTGTGAGTAAAGGTGCATGCACTGAAGATCTGGTGTGAGTGTGCGTGTGTGTGTGTTTGTGTGCGTGCGTGTGTTCTCACCGTGATGAGTAAAGAGATCGCTGTGGACGATGTCAATCAGACAGTCGAGCTTCTGTTTCACCAGGCGCCCAAGAGGAACCTTGAGGATGAATTCGGTGAACAGCTTGCTGTGGAGACAGAAGGAGGACAATGAAGACAAAAGGTCAGACTGATCCGGCATCGAGAGACTGCTCCCCATCACGAGCAATCACCCAAAAACCCAATTAAAAGGCCCTATACATCCATGCCAGCACTTTTCAGACATTCTGGCGTATGTTGAAGGATAGACAATACATATAGAGACAATAGAGATGTAACTGACCCAGAGGTCAGGGGGCTCTTTTCTTTTTTCTTTTTTTAAAAGTTGCTGTGCTGTATGATTTCTAGTTTGATACAGCCTTGGAAACAATATGTATTCAACTGAATATGTGCTCCCCCCCCCCCCCAACTGCCTAGTTGACACACAATGGGCATTTAACTGTTCAGAGCCTGAGAGGTAAGTCACATAAAGCTGACATGCTCTCCTCAGTGAAGAGGCTAGGTGCTCGTTATGCCGGCAAGCTGAGGCTAAAAGAGGAAAGAAAAGGTTCTGGTCGGGGATGAAACGCCCCCACGGCTTCTCCTTAGTGGCCTCAAAACTACAGAAAAGATGGCAGCGCATGCAGCATTGCACTTGTTCAAACCCGGTAAGAATACACAATTGTTTTTTTTAATCAATACTGACATCCTGATTATTTCACACATGTGAAAGTGCAATTGAAATATGTTTCTCCTGAAAACAATGAATCCAGGCCTGTTTCCACGTGCACGTGGTTCTACATCCCTGCTCCTGTACAGATCTCTCATATTTATAGCGCATCACAGAAGCAAAAGAAAATCGCACATGTGAACGCTCACCTCGAGTCATTCCTGCTAATTAACACGTCTGTGCATCAAAATGACATTTGGTTGATAAGGTGCATCTTCATTCTGCCCGTCTGCTCTGTCTTCGTTGCATTTTAAACGTCAATAACATCGTTGACAAATGATAGAGTCGCAGGAGCAAAAATCAACATTTCCTAATCGCAGTACACATTTGTGTGTGCCTCATTATGAAAGACATAATTAAGAGGGAGAAGGACATACGGACGTCCACTCTGTGGAAGCTGAATGGAGGTTGGTTTCTTCGTTGACAGAATGGACGGGCTTGGAAGACTATCTTCCGCCGCCATCACAGCCACAGTGACAAGAGATCACCGTGACGGCGGTGCAGTGGAGCCGAGGCCAGGGGCCGGGATCGGCCCTCCTCTGTGGCCCAGTCTGCTGTAAGCATGGCCGCTGCCCAGGTGCTGGATGTTTAGTTAATTAACTGGTGGGCAAAGCAGAGGGGCTCCTCGCTGAGTGGACAGGCAAAAGCACATTTCAAGGTCTGGGAAAATATCTACATGCAGTGGCACGACTTGAGAAACAGAGACGATGTCAGATGGTAAAAACGCTGGAAAAGCATTGTGGAAAAATCAGCATCTTCATCTAAATTTAGGGACTAGATGATGGTATAAACAACCAAGTGATGGCCTTGGCTGAGCAAAATTGTACTTTGTTTCATTTCATGAAAGTAAACAGTTCTCCTATTGTTTGCGACCTTTTTATTTTTTTATTTAACATGTAAAGCTTTTGATGATATTGTTTAAATGAGCAGATGGTGTGACAGGAAAAGACTAGCTTAGTTTCACAGACAGACTCAGCCTGGTGGAGAGCAATCTGCTGATTTCCAAATATGTCCTTCCTCATGAGACAATCGGAACTAAATATGAACTAATTCGTCTTAACTAAATATTTACAATTACAGAATTGACCAAAACCAAATATGTGTTATTAAAGACTCATTTGCGGTTGAAGGTTTTCTGCAGAATACATTAGAAAAGCTTTTTCCTCCTTTGAGGCAAATTTGTAATTTTTTGTTCAATTCAGTTTATTTTGTATAGCCTATTATCACAAGTTACACATGTCCCTCAGAGGGCTTTACAATCTGTACACATACGACATCCCTGTCCCAGGACCTCATATCGGATCAGGAAAAACTCCCAAGAAATAGAAAAAAAACCTTTCATGGGAAAAAAGGGAAGAAACCTTCAGAAGAGCAACAGACGAGGATCCCTCTCTCCGAATGGACAGAATAAACTGAAATGAATCAAAGGCGTTCAAATGGGGGAGAACATCAAGAGAACACCTCCATGAGGCAATGGCCTCTTATTTTTGGAACACAAAAATGTATCAAACTTTGAGTTTGTTCATTTGGAATTTACATTCAATTAAATTTTATTAATGTAAGAAAAGGGTCAGATGATGATGACAGATTATTGAGTTTTTTCTCCCAGTTTTTTTCCGTTACTTTGAATACCATAGTTGTGCTACTACAGAAGCCGTTTATTGCCAAGACCAGGAATAAGCTGCAGCAGGTGACGCTCACGGGAGATGGCGTCTACTGAAATGGGCACACGTCTTGGAGCCGTAGGTGGGTTTCCAAGGCAACCTGAGCATTGTGATCGCTGCCCATGCGGTCCAGCTATAGGAGGCTGGCTTGTTAAATAAAGAGAGAAAATAAACGGTGCTTCTAAGTCTTTGTAGCGGTAAAACCCCCCGTGAGCTTGTTCGGGATTCAGCACGAAATTAAATTTTAATTCACGGGGCGGTTCAAGAAACACACGCAATAAAGATTTGTCCTTCTGTTCTCTAGGAAAACAACATTTTAGTAATTTATCGTTTTATGTGCAACATAAAGAAAGTCAGTTTGAGAAACACACGGAAAGATTTTAATTCACATAAATATATACCAATATACCAGGCCTATTCAACTAGCGGCCCGCGGGCCGGATGCGGCCCGTTTGAGTTTAACTACGGCCCGCAAGACTGCCTGCAAATCAGTATAGCTTGGTAAGAAAAAATAAAACTGACGGACACGCCTCTTTTATACATTGAGACATCTAACCCAGAGCCATTGAGTTTCACTGTTGCCTCAACCAAACCTGTAGGTTACATCTTTATGTTTCGCACCCGTGTTGGTTGCCGGTGTTACACCCCTAGTGGTTTTCAAACCTACTGGTTTCCCTGCGCGTGCGTTGTGTTCTCTTCACATCTGCAGCGGGGCTCTGTCTCGCTCACCAGATTCGTCACACATTCACAAACATATTGCTGGAGATCTTCAAGCCACCGTTCATATACATTTCGGCGATTACGATTGTATAAGTGAGCAGCGCATCACAGCCACGGATGAAGAAATACATTTTAGAAAAAATAAAAATAAAAAGATCGCCCGACCTGGTTTCGATCTCTTTCACGCAAAAGGAGTCTGCACTCAAAGACATGCAGTCACCAGATATTAGTTTCAGCTCAAGTAATTTATATATTGATCCATAGTGATGCTTGTTCGCAACACTTTTGCCACACAATACCGACGCATTTTCGTGTGTGACTGTTTACCTGTGGAAATATACATTACTGTTTTTCATTTTTAGCCATTATTTGATCAATATTCTGTGCGGCCCTCACACCCCCCGTGATTTTCTTATTCGGCCCACTTGCTACTGAAGTTGAATAGCCCTGCAATATACCAACGAACACGCTTCCCTTTAAAATGAGGATTGTGTGCTGCAGGTGTCGTTAGAGAATGCGACGGATCACATGAAATTACCTGAGTTCCTTTGGATCAAAGACCAGCTTGACGTCGTTGACGATGGTGGGAATGTACTTCAGGGCAGCACCCTGAACCAGAGAAATATGAAGGAACATTTCAACAGTATAAATTAATTAGTTTAGATTTTCTTCTACATATTGTCAGCTACTCCACCCCTTATGATCTACAGTATTTTATAATGTACTTTAGTGTGAATGTGCCTGATCCTGTGTCCTCCTTAGTGTGCCTCTCAGTAGCATGCATGCTGTAGTACGCATTTTGCCTGCAGACGCCATCAACTAGAACAATTGATTTATTGATGAGCAAGAATAATATTTCTCATGATGAGCAATATGCTGGAATATTTCCACCAAGTGTTTGTATAATACCGCGAGCGGCTATGAGTTATCAGCTCAATCCTACTGCATCTTACTTAAAAAGGGCAGTGGATGGTGGACTCAAAACCACCCAGGGAAATACATAAACCGGGATTCATATCCAATATCTCTAATGATACCTTGATAGAGACAGCCAGATATGATCTACATTTGCCCATCAATACTTCAATAAAAACATCAAGTGCGTGACAACAGACGCGTCCGCTAATGATAGGAATGATTAGCCAGCTGAAACTTCTCCAACGGCCGGCTGCCGAGGGTCGCAGGGTTTCATACAACATCCGTGCTCTACAGACGTAGCGCGCAACAAAACCGTTTGTTATCGAACGCGGTTTATTCTGAACACTTGTGAAAAGGTAATTAGCGAGGTTCAGAGGAAGTTGGGGGCGAGAGCAAATACTTTGTTGCCGACGGTGGGCGGGATTCCTGACGGAGGTGATGTTGGAACGGTGACATCGACCGAAGAACATATCTGATCATGTCTGCAGAGGAACACGGTGCCGTATCTAAAAGGTACGTTTGTCAACATGGATAACGTCACGACAGAAAAATAAAATAAAGGCACTCTAGTCTGAAGAGATATTTTTAGTGCATATCAGCACCTCCACCTCCACGCAGACAGAAAGAGTTTGGGATTTCAAACGGTGCTTAACTTTGATTCAGTTCACGGTCCCGACTCTGCTCACCGGCATCTGTTTACACCTTGAAGACGCCACTTCAACAGATTATACTTTATGCTTAACTTTATACTTTGTTCTCAGCCACAACTTAACGCCCACCTGTTGTGCAGCGATGTGTCGTGTGAAGTGTCACAGCAATTCTCAGAGGAGCCGTCTGCTGCTCCTCTTCCTGTGAGCACCTCACACTCACCGGGAGCATGCATTAGTCTGTGTGTGTGTGTGTGTCCAGATGTTCATCAGGATTCAGACTGGAGGTATGAGGGGACTGCTCATTAGCTTCCACCTGTCACAGTGCTTTCACAAGGACGGACTTGGGAAGAAACCAGCATTCCTCGCCTTCGTGCCCGTTCCTCAAGATCAGTTTTTAATTTACCGACAGTAAAGCTAATATATCACCCAATTACACAGCAACTGACTCCTAATTGACTCCTGAGCTTCTCCCATGCTTGACTGCGCACATGGATCTACCGTAGGTGTGCCAATATGAATGTACACTGTGATTATGTTATCTCTAAACGCGTAGCGGGGTGTGTGTGGCAGGTTTTGAGTGCACCTGCAAAAACACTTTTTGTTTCAAATCTGGAGTCACGGACTTTGGGGTCAAGGAGAATGAAACCCCAGAACAAGCTGAAAGGCTCAAGGAGGAAAGAAGCGAGATAAATACCTTAAGGAGCAGCTAAAGAGCAGAAGGCCAGAGGAGCCCCAGACCACAGGACAGTCAAGGTCAGAGTGAGACGGAGAGAGAGGACAAACAAACATACAGAAAGAGAAGAGAGGGAAAAAAAACACACAGAACAAACATATATAATGTGTGGATGCGAGAAACGTGTGAAAGATTCGGGGCGCGCGAAAACGCATCGAGTTTATCAGCTTTTCGTTTTTGTTCAGGCAGATGCATTAAAAATGTGTCGAGGCTGCAGACTGAGCCCTAATCTTTTAGGTGTGGCTGAATATTTTGGGGAAATACACAAGATGAGAAGATCGATAGCATTCTCACGTCTTCTGACAGGTAAATGCTGTACGAATCCACATAAAGTAGACCGTTGGCTTAGTTTAGAATAAAGCCTCGAAACAGCTTTCCCGGACAAGGACATAATATGAAAAAAATGAGTTTCAGAGGAGGCTGGGGACAGATTTCCCAAAATAGTGAACGATTCCTATAAGCACCTACTTAAGATGCTTTTTAACATACTTTGCCTAACGTTGTCACACAGAGAGCAAAAGAGAGTAAAGATGAGGAAAATCTGCACAAAGAGACGTGACAAAAGGTGAAGAAAACAGAAAATACAGAATCATCAGGGAGCAGAAGCCTCGCATCAATGTTTCAGAAGCTGCCGCATTAGTTTATATCTAACAAGACAGATGCATCTCCAATTACAGAGCATGCCATCCGAGGCAAATCACAGCAGATTTATTATCATTATTATTATTCACTGCGCAGCAGCAGCAGCTGCCTCTTGGCAAAGAGTTGTGACGTAAAAGTGGGCCTACCTTCACCATGCCAGTGTTCTCTGAATTACTGTTCATCATGTCATTGAAGGATGTGAACAGGTTCCTCAAGGACTCCATGAAGTCGGCCTCTCCTTTGTTCTCGTAGAGCCTAGGAGGAGATGACGTAGAGAGTTACACTGGCAGATGATCACAAGGCTGTTGTTCCGTTTCATCCCGGTGTAAACAGCCCCCTCTGCAGTGGAAACGAGAAGTTCACGCTTCGCTGTTAAATCATTAAAAAGCAGCCAGCAGAATGGCCCGCGTGTTATCAATGCTAATATTATTGGATCAGAGCCATATACATGACTCTTTCTTCTGGCCAGATTAGCATTGAAAACAACATGACAAGACCCTGAAGCACCTGCCTGCTGTCATGTGGGAAGAGACATTTGGAAAAGTTAATGACCTCCTATGCTAATGACTCTCCTTGAATACGAATCGAGGAACAGAAATATGAGCTTTTTCCGTGGCGTTACTTTCTCGACATGTGGAGCAAAACGTTTGGTTATGTGGAGCCAACGCCAACGATCACAGAACAATTGCTGGAGGGCAGTTCATGGGGACACAAAGCAGGGCCTCCAGCATAATCCCCACCAAATGCATTTTATCTGCAGGTTTTATCGGCAGAGCCCATAAATCTCCCCAAACCGTGTAGAAACTGTAAGTGAGCCATTGCGAGGTAATTTACTGCATCAACCACTCAAATTGAATACATTAAAAACTTTGAGAGAGAAATTGAAATGGTTTTCAACACACACAAACATAAACACACACACTGAAGAAGAGGGAGCCAGGTCAAAGAGGTGTGAAGTCTTTGGATTGCTCCACCGCACCACATTTCCCTGGCTTGCTTCCAGAGAGGTGGGTTTTGTGTAGCCACAAGCCCTCGTGGGGTTGCAGGTATTACACGGCCCACGATAGTCACTGTTGAGGGCTTACAGAAATCACAGGATTAGAGGCATCCGTCTTGGGCTCCCACAACAACAATTACTTAAAGCTGCCTCTCACCTGCTGCACCGAGGAGCAGAGTTGAGCTCCTGACAGCCACTCCACTCACTAGCTGCGGTGTGGGGGGGAGTGTGCGATTAGAGTATCTCCTCTGGCATTTCATAGAAGTGTTCAACGGGGCCAGCGATGAAAAGCCAAACGCGCGGCGGCGGCGACGCCTCGGCAGCGTCTTGTCAGAGTTGCACGACAGGCCTCAACAAGCACAGCTCTGGACTGAGGAAGAGCTTCTCACTCGATAACAATGACCCGACAGACGCTACGGGCAACCCACCGGAGGCGCTGCGACGACAAAACGCGGACAGGAGGTCCTGGCCGTCGGTTGCTGTCGGTTGCCACGCGCTGTGAACATGGACAGCCCGACAAGATGCTGGAGTCTTATGAGGCAAAGGACCAGGCTTCCTCCAGACATCAGGGAGAAAACCAATCAAACTCTGCCCACTCAATTAGAGCAGATCATACATCAGCCCCTCAGCCTCATTCAGTGGCTCCACAACGTTATCATCCACTTAACATCTCCATCGAAGATTATAAACGCATCCAATAGGAATCGCTGCCTCGCCCTTACAACTGTTCACTTTTACCTGTTGCATCATCATTCAAGATTCAAGATTCAAGATGTTTTATTTGTCACATACACACACAGGGTGTGCAGTGAAATGAAAGTGGCAATGCTCAGCAGGAATGTGCAAGGGCAACAAGTACACACTATTTACAATAAAAAACAACACAATATTTACAGTAAGTGTGTGTGTGTGTGTGTGTGTGTGTGTGTGTGTGTGTGTGTGTGTGTGTGTGTGTGTGTGTGTGTGCCTAAGAGGGGCAGTTGTGTGGGTCTATGTGGGGGTCCTGGTGAGGTCGGAGTTCACAGTCCTGATGGCCTGAGGAAAGAAACTCCGTCTCAGTCTCTCTGTTCTTGCAGCGTGACTACGGAGGCGCCTGCCTGACCGCAGCAGCTGAAACAGTCTGTTGTTGGGGTGGTGAGGATCCTTCATGATCCTGCCGGCTCTGGTTCTGCACCTCCTGGTGTACAAGTCCTGCAGGGTGGGGTGTGGGTTTCAATAGTGCCCCGCGCGCACTACTCTCTGCAGAGCCTTCCTGTCCTGAGCGGAGCAGTTGCCAAACCAGGCTGTGATGCTTCCTGTCAGGACGCTCTCTACAGCTCCAGAGTAGAAGGACTGAAGGATCCTCTGGGAAACTTTAAATTTCCTCAGCTGCCTGAGGTGGTAGAGGCGCTGCCTTGCCTTTCTCACCAGAGTGTCTGTGTTTGTTGACCATGTCAGATCCTCGGTGATGTGGACTCCCAGGTATGCACCGTGGAGAGCACAATAAATGCTGCACACAATACAAATGTTATATTATGAAATAACACTGAAATAACGACCAGTATTATAAAAATTAAAACTTAGCAATAAGCCAAAAGTGATCTGTAGAATTATTCATTTAGAGACCCCCCCCCCCCCCCCCCCCAAACATCTGGAAATTACCGACATCTTCATCACTTGGCAATAACATTAATGCATTTGTGCTTTCTGGCAACAACAACAAAAAACTCTAGACTCTGGAACAAGCCGTCCAAGGAGATCAGAGCTGCAAACCTCATCTCTTCTTTCAATTCATAGTTTCTTATTCTTTTGTTTTTTATAATTGCTTTTCTGCATTTTTATTTTGGACTTTTAGTTAATTTTATTCCATTTGGGTTTTAAAAGTGTTCCGTCTTTATTGTAAAGCAATTTTGTATAAATAAAGTTGATAATTATGAAGATAACCAAAACATTAGTGTCTGAATACATGTTTGCATACACACACACACACACACACACACACACACACACACGCACACACAGGGTGTATATAGAACGAGAGCATCGGGACGTACTGATTGAAGAGGACTCTGGAGCGGACGATAAACTTGAAGATGTACTCCAGCGCCTTCATGGCCTTCAGGAGCTGCTCCGTCAGCTTCTCAGCACTTTCCACGTAGTTCTTCAGGACTTTGGTCAACTTCCTTCAAACAGCAGAAAACAGAGCGTTAAATCTGCCGATCCCAGCGCGGATGGAACGTACGACTGTAAACGGCTGCGGCGCGTTAGCCGGAGGGTGAATAGCTCACGTGTATGCCAGCGTGGCACTGAAATGCTTCCGGATGTACGTCTCCAGGACAGGGTTGAAGTGTTGGAACTTCCTGTCGGCTATGAGCCCAATTATGAACACCTGTCGGGGAACAGAGACGTAGCCATTAGAATGTCAACCGCACCGCTCACAGCGGAGAGCAGAGAAACTGCCCGCTTTACTCGATAGGCAGCGATGGGGAAATTAAACACGATTTTATTCGAGCAGAAATACATGTTCTCCCATTTCGTGAGCCTGCAGGTACAGACTCTCTACCTCTCAGACAGACAAAGCTGTTCTTTTGAGATGTGGATTTGGATTCCTTGTGGTTTAGAGCTACAGCTGAGCACGGGAAACAGACAGTTGCATACAAACAAGTTTGCTGGTAAATCAGAACGAGCCAACACACAGCAACGGTGCCAGTCAAGAGAGGCGTTAAGCATACCAAAGTTTTGACAACATATTATATCTGCATCAGAGCTGCGAAGGCGTCAGTGTTTATTCCCACTGCTCCGAGTTCTGTCAGCTGCTTTCGCTTACCAAGGCATCGAACACCAGAGTATCAAAAGTGTCACTGTCAGAGTTCTCCATCATGATGTTGAAGAGGGCATCCAGAGTGTCTTGCAGGAACTGGAATGACACAGGAACAAAGCATGTCAGGCGCCGCAATAAGACACGGATGTCGCAGATCAAAAAGAGACGAGTTGAAAATCGCCTGATGAATGACCCGAGGTCCATGAAGGACCTAAACATAAGAACCCTAATAACAGAGTAAGAGACACGGAAATACATGAGAACAGTCAAACCACCATTCAGTTAAAATGCTGATGCGCTGTACATAGCAAGAAATATGCTAAATCCCATAGGTAAAACAGATGTTCATTGCAATAAATTGTTTTGTGAAACAAAATCTTAACAAATTAGAGCTATTTTTTAATCTACTTTTAAAAAAGACGGTACAAAAAAAATCCTTGAGTTATTCTCAAATCCTAATCCGAAATATCATGAAGGCAAACAAACCCAACTACAACTGTAAAGCGGGTGAACTCCTGCTCTGATGGGGCCACGAGCTGCCCTCTACATTCGTTAAGATGAGACAATATAGTTCTACGAAGACAGTTATCTTTTCCCCGTCTTTACCCAACAACACACACACACACTCGGCACTACCAACTACACACACACACACACTCTCCTTCTCTCGGGAAACGTGCTCCATCTACACAGACAATTTTGAGGCAGTGTGAAAACAGATGCAAGAATGTAAGAAACAGAGCATTCACAGTATAAAGAAAAGGCTCCGTCACCTGGGTATGGATGAGATTCATCAGCGAGCACCAAACATGCATGATGTAATATCACGAAGGCCATCAGGGTGATAAAAATATATATATATATATATATTAGGGCTGTCAGCGTTAACGCGTTAATCTATGCGATTAATTTGGTCGCGTTAACGCACTAAAATATTTTAACGCAATTAACGCAACTTTGTTTACTTCCGGTGTTCGTTGAAGTTTTTTCACTCCTCTGAGTGTCAAACCGCGGCAGTACGGTTTAACACTGTTTCCGTTTTTAAAACAATTATTTCTCCGTGAAAATAAGAAGCAGAAATCAGTTTAAACTCGTGGATGAATCAGTCGGGTTTCCTCCTGCTCCTCCTTCCTCCCGTCTCCCCCTCCGATACACAGAGGAACAGAGGGGCGACGTGTCGGGGGACGCGGCGCGGAAAGAACTCGTCACACGAAACCTTCAACGTGATTGGTCAATCCGTTTGTCTGTCAACATTTTGCGAAAAAAACAACCAATGATCACTCAGTAAATCACAAAGGACCTCCCACCTCACAGGTAAGGCTCATTAGCAGCCTGTCAGTCAGAGAACCAGAGGACACGGCGCGAGGACAATGAGCCTTATTTCAGAGCTGAGATTGTTCTGGAATGTTTGATGTATAAGACGTGGGGGTGTGTCACATGCAAAAGACTTTAAACGGTGAATTTACATTTTTTTGTAAAATGGAGAAAATGAGTCCAGCCTCCAGAGGGTTAACGTGACATATTTGAATGTCAGTCAGTTACCAAGGCCACTGGTTCTGCTGTTGTTCGGTGTTAAAGATGACAGGACCAATGGGGTCTCAATATACTTCTTTTTTTTTTACTAATCTGGATGTTTCACTGAAGAAACAATTTATCATCCACGATATTAAATACCTCGCTGGCACTTTATAGATAGGAGCCTCTTTGAAAACAGCTGTGTGAAATGTTGTCTTTAAAAAGAAGGAAAAAAACCTTTTAATCGCGATTAATGAATTTAAAAATGTGCGATTAATTAGTTAATTTTTTTTAATCGATTGACAGCCCTAATATATATATATTATGATAAAAACACAACTTGTCATCCTTTTTATCTGTGATCTAATCTTATCTTTATGTATCGAATAAACAGTATATGCTCATTGCAATGTGGATACCCTGATGATGAATCGTCTCTTAAATGTCATGTCGAGTGTGTGTTACATAATTGCAGCTACGGAGAACTTTGGAGAGCGTTAGTGCTGATGTGCCGGTAATAATAGCCACATAATAGTGGTTTAATGAACTGGTCCAGCTGTGGTTGACGCCTCTGTCTGGTCTGATCAAAGCTGTCTGGGTGAAGGACTTCCTCAGATACACCGCAGTCTGCCAGCCCGAGCTAAACTTTATCTAGAGGCTGATTTATTCGCCTGCCCACGCTGAGCACTTAAAGGGCCGGCATATACTTCTGACAGCAGGTCATCTCCTGCCCTTCACTACACGGTGTGTGGTTCCTTCCTTAGCAACCCGCTCCCTCCGACAGGAAGCAAAATCCTCTGTGAAAGTGCTGCCAAGAAGCTGCAACCTTCAGGAGCACCGAGGATGGGGACTGCCGTGTTTCTGTGGCCAGCTGCTGAGCTATACATGTTGTATTTGATTTGTCAATCTGGATAGAGGAGGTACACTTTCAAGGATACGACAGTTTTGAAATAAAGATGCCGAGTTAAGACTTCGGAAGTTTTGCGACTCGTCGTTAAAACAAAAAGACGACAGGAATGCCTTCCGCCCTCTGACCTTGACGACCTCGCCGCCTTCCACCTTCATCAGCTGACGGAGGTTCTGCTGCAGCAGGCTGGTGTTGGAGCGCCACTTCAGCAGGCCCAGCAAGTCCACTGAAACAAACACAAACACGCAAACAAAGAAAATCCATTAGCACAAAGCGGAGCGTGATGTTCATCGCGGCAACGATAACGCGGCGTGAAGAGGGATCGAGAGGCAGCGAGAAATGACAATTACGGTTGAACAGTTGAATTTAATGAGGGGCCATTTGTTTCAAGTCAGTTAGTGAATTTCCTAAACGTGGCGCAAGTCATTCTATTAGATCTCTTACTTTAATCATGGAAAATTAATTTAGTCACGAGAGGAAGAGTCATGATGCGATTAATCCCTCAGGGGAGCGCTCCTTCAGGCCCCCTTTGGCAGTTTATCAAATTGGGAGCCTCAAAATGTCCATTTGTTAAGGGTTAGTAAGCGCCGGCTCGTGAAACCCAGTCAGATCTTTTCTAAAGTTAAAAGACACTGGATTCATAATTGATTATGACCAATCGCCGCAGCTATAGTCCAGTGCACATGTGGGAGGAAAAGACAAAACGCCATGTCGCAGATTCATAATGATTTATTAGCCGGCGTAGAACAGCAGCGTCTCCCTCCGTCTGCTCGCCATGCCCGATTGGCTCCAGGATAGCCAATCAAACGTGGCGAGAAGGTGATGTTCGCCCGTCAACTGCAAACCTGACAACCTATCAGCGTTCAGTCCCGAGACCCCATCTCAAATAACCGGGGATCCCCCTCCCCATGGAGTTCTACGTTCGAAAACGACAGGTTGAGACGCTCAGAGAGAATGAAATGAGAATAAATCATCCCTGGGGCACAGCAGTTAGAGGCCACGCCGCCTGTAGCTCATGGGACAGTGTGTGGGATATGTGGTTCGCATTGTGCAACAAACAATATCTTGCCTGAGAATGGTTGTCTTTGTAGCCAGTCGAAAATAAAAAGCGTCAAAGGTGGCAGGAGGAGAGCGGCTGAATAATCAATTCAGAGGGAATAGGTTACATTGTCACTGGACAATTGATGAAATGCAAAAGGCTTCCCATTCAACAGTTTGTTTGCGATACAACTTCCCTGACAAGAGTATTTATGCTCATTTTTAAAAACGCACAAACAGAACCACTAAGTCTTAATAGCTTTTACATTAATAGTTATAGCCTTGTATTTGGTTATAGGCTTGTATTTGAGTTTACAGGGTTTTTAAACACTGATGCAAGAGCAGCTTTAGGCAGTATAACTAGTACGTCTCCCTCTTTTTCACTTAAATCTATTAATTCAACATTTGTCTCCTTCTGGCTAAGGTAGGGACGGGATGCTAATTTGCCTTTTCAGCAGGCTCCGCCCACTCCCATCTCTGCTGCCATAAGAGCCCCGACTCTCCTCCAGCATCCGTTTAGCGGAGCACACTGCAAACACCCAGGGACGAGCCGGCAGCCACTTCACAAGAGCTCCCAGCGCTGGGACATCGCACGCATTAATCGAGTTTAATTAAAAAGGAGCGTTTCATCTCAGGTGTGGGGATCAGGGACGGGGTGCCATGTGTATCAAGCAAGCAGTCTGTTGCAAGGGGCATTCAAAGTGATGCCCCCCCCCCCCACCCTCCCCCCCAGTGCCTCAGGAGGTAGACGGGGCTGTCAAACTAACTGTACTTTGGGCACTGCAATGGACAAGCCTCTACAACGTCAGTCCGTTTGTTATTGTCCGGTCAACACCCCAACATTTAATTAGGAATTAGGATATTAGAATACGGATTTGTTGGTTTAGAAGTGTCTATAAACTACAAGATAGTTTATAGACAAGCTAGCGCCAAGCTTGTTGCAAGCAATACAGTCAAAGTTACATCAACAAACATTTTATTCCAAATATCCAAATATAAAATAAGAATTAATAGCAAAGTCTCCTCTATTCTAGTCTCCTCTAAACAGCGTTTAAAAAATCCTCACAGCAACGCGTTTTGTGTGACATCGTTATCACAAATCAAAGCCACGGTAACGTCAGCTACTTCCGCCAGCGCAGAGCGAAGTGTTGGTCAACCGGCTGATGAAGAGCAGAGAGCAAACTGAAGGTGGGAGCTCGAAAAGAACCTCTTGACTTCAATAAAGCAGACAGTCAGAGACACATTGGCCCTGCATCGATTTATTAAAAGAAAACCTTTTCCTCAAGCTTTGGCGTGGGATGACACCCCGTGGGAGACATGTGTGTCTCGCACACACACACACACACACACACATCCGTTTAAACAAACTCAGTGTGCAGTGGCGACGAGGCGTCTTGATCCCCAAGCACCTACGGGTGCCGAGCAAATCATCAGCAGAGGCTCGCTCTGCAGGACGGACTCTTCTCACCAGGACACGCGCTGCTGCCAGTCGCTCTCCCACCGGGAAAATGAAATGTGAAGTGGACAATAGGGAGAGGAAAGGGTGATGAATGTCTTCTCCTTTATGTTAAATCCTCTACGTCTGCAGGTGAGACGAGGGTCTGAGCCACCGACGTGACTTCCCTATCGACTGTAATCGGAGTGGGCGAGTTCTGCTTCTGAAACTCAGGCTGCTGACATCGCCACCAAATGAGCCCCGTAGGAGGACACACACACACACACACACACACACAGACACACGACTGTATTTAAATGACGTATACCACAAACCAAACATAATAGCCCTCAAAGGGAACTGTAGCTGCGCACACGGTCTCCTTCTTTCACACAATATGACGTACGCAGCAACGACAGGTCTAACCAGGCCTGTTCTGGGTTCTGTGGCTTCAGAAGCATTTGCTGTGCATGTTATCTGGATCACATATAGGAATGCAACAATGTAAACAATCTTGTTCTCCCAGGTCACACGAGGACTCCGCATTAGTATGTGGCGGGTAGAAACACAATCTTTTAATTCAGAAGATGAATACGCAGACAGCTGTTCCTCTGGTTCAGAGCGAGTCGGGTGAAAAGCCAGAATATCCGCGGCGCATCGAGATCAACCACCGCGTAGGTATCTCAATATTACAAGAGGATGCATTCCAGTTAATTGCTCCGATCTATGGAAAAGCAGCTCACGGGTTGCTACAAGTAGAAGGGAGCAAGAAACACAAGCTGACACACACACACACACACACTCACAAAGCTCCGAAATAAACCTCCAGGTGGGCCCAACGTCTCTAGAACACTGTTGTAAACATCTGCTGTGGCGAGCAGATTAAACTACTGGATTAACTTCCACCCTTTGTTTCTGCCGTAATGTGCATGCAGTTTTCCATGCAGTGAGGGATTATCACCAGAATTGTGGGGGGGGGGCTGAACATCAAAGCGATGTTTCCATCTTCCTCGTTCACTACGGTAAAGTCGAGTTGTAAAGAGGCGCAATTATCCTTTATTAAAGCTACACGCTTTAAGAGAGGACTTTGGTGGATTCAACACCCCACAAATTGCTGATATTCTCCGGCCTACTTTGCAATAACACCTCAGGATTATATCATATTTCGCACATGAATAAAATGAACAGGTTTGTAGGGCTTCTTTTCTACAGGGATACATAAGACTACATGAAAAGAGCGCAAAGAACTCGGCCACACAAAACATCCGGTCAACAGTTCACTCCGAGCGGATCCTTCACGTTGCCCTTGTCCGACTATTTAAAATGATCTTTGTGTTAGCATGAATAAAAACTTAAGGGCACAAAAAACTCCATATTTAAACAGGTTGTTGCTTTTGGGCGAGCAAAACAATTAATTTATATTTGAGTCAAAGCTCGCCTGCGGTGTGGATCTCTCTGTGTGTGGGTGTGTGCGTGTGTATTTATGTGTGTTTATGTGTGTTTGTGTGCGTTTGTCCAAACGACACCGAGAGGAATGAGGAAGCTTTCGTTTAGGCTCCAATATCAATGGTGACTAAGTCCTACATACGCAAAAAAAGAACAAAGAAAAAGCCACGCAGACATTTAGGATGGTGTGACTGTGAAATCGGAGCGAGGAGCATTTGACCGCTTACACGCAGCGGAGCAGCTTTTCCCACAAAGCACACAGAGATGACCGCAATGTTAGCACAGCCTGAAAATACCAACATGTCCAAGAGTACCGTCTGCTGGGATATAGAAACATATGTAAAGGCTGGGGGGGACAAAGAAGCCAAACCCCTAATCCATTAGCCACAGAGCAGAGATGGGGATTTCTTAAGCTCATTAAATGTAGATCTTCGCAGCACCCTGGGAAATTACTCTGCAAGACTTACTCTGGAAGCAGAGCATCGGTGGACTGACTGACACCGGCTGCGAGAAGGGAGGCGAGGAGGAGGAAGTAGGTCAGGAGGAGAAAAAGATGAAGGACAACCATCAAAAGAGGAAAATGATAACGTCCGGAAGACCAATTTCCCCCGGGCTGCAAACAAGCAAACGTTTACGAGTGGCGTTCGGACAAGTACTTCTACCGCTGTACAGATGAGTGTGTCTGCAGAAAACACTTTGTAGAGCAGAGAATGAAGGACAATAGAGAGAGTGGAGCGTAAAAGGCGTTACCGTTCTGCGTGAGCTTGGTGGAGCAGACCAGGGTGGAGATCTGGAAGGAGTCCTTGCTGATGGAGCAGTTGCCCAGGTTCTGGGAGTTCTTGCCCGTGGTGGAGTAGCCCTTCTCCTCCAGCTCCAGCTTGGTGGCGGGCAGGCACAAGTACAGAGAAGAGTCCTCCAACTTCTTTGCTTCTGCCTGGGTTCCCAGGAAAAGACGCGTGAAATCTGCTCTTTGAGTCGTCATAAAGTCTTTGTTCTAGTACCGTGGATTGTTTTGAATGTTTTTTAAATGCTTTAAATTGTGTTTTACTGTGAGTTATTTGCCAAACAGTAACTGACTGATAAAAAATATAATTGAGAGAATTTTTTCCTACATTACCTTTTCTATTGAGATAAATGTGCACAGTAAAGGTATCATTATACAAGGGATTTTAATTGGAAAGTAATTTCCTTTCATTGCAGGGGTAGAAGGCAGAGAAGCGATAACTACTAATGAGATGGGGACAATTCTTCTACTTGGACTGTGGTCACGAGGGCCGGCTCGTCGCCACAGGGCGCACCACTTCTCATTTACCTTGTACACGATGAGATCGTGCTCGCCGTCCCTCAGGGTCGTCCCGTCGTACCTCATCAACTTCACAAAAGCCAGAGCGAATGTCTTCTCCGACTTGTCTTTGGCTGCAGGGAAGAAAAACAAATGTTCCTCAGTCATGAACAAGCTAGCAGACAAATAAAAACTGATAATCCCAAATGTAAATCTAACAGGTTCCGAGTCAGCTCAACAAACTCTTCCTCCTCCTCCTCCTCCTCCTCCTCCTCCTCCTGATGATGTCTTTCAACGCTGTGCCTGTATCTGTTCAGAACGTATCTATTATTACTACACGAAGAGCAAATACAAATGGGTGTGATTGAGTTGTGGGAAAAGTGGGAGGTGCAATGACAGAAATGATTCAATTAAAAGCCGATAAATGCAGCGTCTGAGCTATCATCATAGCTTATTAATAATATTAAAGCCACACGATTTGGATTAAGATCTCCCGCGAGTCCACTTCCTGTTAGCGTATGAATAAACACTTGCACTTGATGCAGCGGTGAACAGTTTGTGCAGCGGTGAACAGTTTGTGTAATCCCTCCAGGGTGAAGGATGCTCATTGTGCACACACACACACACACACACACACACAGGGGGAAGCGCTGCATAAACAAGACATGAGAGTTATGACTTTGTCCTGTAACCAAGCGTCTGGAGAGGCCAACATATATCATCATGGATCAACAAGCTCAAATGTACATGCAGGGAGACGTGATTCATCGGAGTATCTCACGCATTGGATCTGCATAAATCACCTCATTGGTTTGCTGCCTGCAGCCTCGCCGGTGAATAATTGCTGGGCCGGCTTGAGAGGAACCAGTGGAGGGAAAACACTGTATGCATGCCACCCAGTCGAGAACAATTTATTAGAGACTTCCTACAGAGAGAAAGAGACTCTGCATTGTTTGTGGGGGAAGGGTCACTTTCAGGACAGAGATGCATTTTCTTCAGCCAATCAGATTTAAGGTAGTTATCAGACCTCGATATGAAGGTCTGACACATGGTTATGGAGAGGGTACATTGCATCAGTTGACTGGCATTATCTATGATCCAAATGAAAAAGCTAAAATCCAGCATGTCCTGTATATGAGTGGAATATGCAACAGATTTACAGGGAACCAGAAATCCAAAAGGCAACTCTGTGGAGGAAATACCGAGCGGCTTGACGCCATCACAGATGCAGCCAATCAGAAACTTGGAAGTTAGATTAATGTGTACAGGGATATGAATGACCAGGTGTCTCTGTGATGGGATACAATGTTAACACTCACTGACAGGGAAATAAAAAGGCCTACGCCACCTCATAGAATTCAGCCAACATGCGTTTCCAACGCATCCCTCTATTGTCAATCGTCAGTGACGAGTTAAAGTTTGGCAGCATCAGCGTGCCCCTCCAGTCCAAGAGTCGCTTGAGGTGAGCCAGTTTCTAAATCAACCATTACAGCCAGATAAGAGCAAGTCACAGAGTTTCAAAGGCCTGCCTCGTAACGGCATTAGTCCCCGCGGAAGGAAGCTGCCAAGCATGACAAGAAGGCTCTCCAAGTGGATTAAAAGCCAGCACCGAGCTCGGAGTCCTGGCGCTTTCCTCCGGACCACCTGCGAGGGCAACAGAGCTGAAGGATTTTGGACCTGGAGGATGACAGCAGCTGCAGATTGCTTCACAAAAGGAAAGCTATACTTCCCTCTGCTGACATCCTCCCTATGACCTGGCTGTTTACCGCGTATGTCATGGTATACACCCGACGTGGCTCCCAGTACCCCACCGAAATTGTTTTAGCCTGCACCACTTCCTGCTGGAGGGATGGCCTCGCCATGTGGCAGGCAGATGGGAAAGCAGGGCTGCCATATAGCAGGCTTCCGTGCTCTCTACGCCACCAAAATTAAAAACAGAAGGCGAAGCGACACTGGCTGCATTCGGCCCGACACCGGTCCCAATAAACAACTGGGTCTCCTCAGGCATTTTTCACATCCCAGCTGTAGCATCTGACGAGCCATTTCATGATGCTGCTTTGTGCAGGGACGAGCTAATACCTCGGATGAATGGGACAAAGGGTGAGCTTCAAAGTATTTATCACCGTGCAGCACATCTGCTCCGATTGGATATCTTCCATTTGTTTTTGCTGCGGATAGATTAGCAGCCAATTTTTTACAGCTGTTCATCGGCAAAACTGACGATCTGATATTTGTACTCACAGTCTTGCGATGAGCGGTGGCGAAAGGTAAACCGCAAGTGGCTCCGGTTCACGTCCTCGATCGGGATAGCAACCTGAGTTGAAGGACAGAGAGGGACCCTGTGAGGCATCTGCAGCCATGAACTCGTAAAGCACTTTTTTTTTTAGTGGCAAAAAAAAGGCCCGAATTTCTAGTCATACTCTCAAAAATTATTTGAAACCAATGACACGTAGAATAGTTTGCAACAGAGTGAGACTAACGTCGTCCCGTTGTCGATATAAAACAGACAAGGACAAACTGAGACCTTCCCCGTGGCGAGCTAACAGCTAATGGCGCTAAACTCTCAGCAGGGCCGAGAGTGTCTGTGAAATGCACTGCTGAGGCGTTTGTAATTTGGTTACAAACGGTTTGAGTCGTCGTTATTGATTACAAAGTGCTTTACATTAACTAAATCTACAATAAGTCACAGCATTTCCCTGACAATATAATGTGGATTATTTTTAAACCCATCCTGTCAATCCTGCATCTTTCAGCGAGCACCAGCAAAGCAAATGTAATTATTTATTTCATCATTTTAATGTTGTTTTTATTACGCCACTAACAACTGTAGTATGTGTAGTTTGTAGTCAATGAGTTATTGTCTGGATGAATATTCACCTTTATGGTTTCAAACCAGCGGGACTGCTTCACTTGGTAGTAGATGACCGTCTTGTACTCATTGATCCCCTCATCTCCAGCTCCGGGGAAGATCACATTCTAGATGGCGAGAAAGAAAAGACACAAATCAAGTTATCAAACAATACGACTGTATATATGGTCATACTGGCATCGCAGCAAGTGTGTTCTAAGTGGCAGAATGATGATGGTTGAGTTCTTAGAACTGTCAAACCATCAGCACGCCTCCTGCAGCATGTGGAAAATTGACTCGCACATATTTCATCAAATGTAGTCCCTGGGGAACAAAGCTTATCTCGTAGTGGCCTTTAAAGGTCTGGATAAAGTTAATGCATGCACACCTGCCGGTTGGCTGCCAATTTTATGACAGCATTGTGAAAATAGGAAATAAATTAGAAGTACATTATTTAAGGAGGAACTGTAACTCCCGTGCAGTGAGAAGTGGAAGGAAGCCAGGCGCAGGGAAGCACACAAGCTGATGCTGACGGAACCAGCCATGTAAATGGGTCGTCCTAGTGGGTCCCCTGAGTTCTACAACGGGTCAGGGTGTGGAAGTAAAACACTACGCACCCTCCCGGGGGATTTGGCACCAGCAATTATGAGGAATAACCCCCCCCCCCCCCCCCCGCCTCCAGCCCCGCCGAGCAGATCTGAGGGAGCAGGTGCTAGCTCCAGCAACCCTTTTCCCCTTCTCTAAAAGGCCAGGATTCGTGACCGCTTCAGATTTTGGAGAGACAAAGAGGCGAAAGTGTTCGAGGTCTAGCCGCAGGTTGTGTGTGTGAGTGTGTGTGAGTGTGTGTGTGCGTGTGTGTGGTGTCGGAGAGATAAGTTCAGCATCACACATCCTTTTTGAGACAGAGGAAGGACGACTAAGCTCAAAGAAGAGACCAGAGAAGAATGGATGAGATGAGGAGGCTGCGACCCAGACGGAAAGATCTAGAGAAAAAGACCCAGAAGGTTTAACCTAAAATAAAAGAACCTTGCATCAATGTGGGCAACTTCAAGTTTTCAAGTGCCTCATGCACGCAGGCGTCTTTTTAACATTACATAAACGGCTTGATTAAAACCAAACCGACCGAAGGTTAAAGAGAAAATGTAGATGAGCGAAGATCAGACTGAAACGGGTTCAGACATTTAAATATGAGAGTTTTCTCTCATCTCAGACACAGAATTGCCTGCATGCCGATAGAAATCCAGGTAAAAGAGGAAGACTTCGACCAACTCGCCTTCATCCCTGGAGAGCAAAACAGATGAGACTGAGCTCCTCGGTGGGAAGCTGCTGAAGGGAGCTGCAGGGCCATGATACCAGTGGATGTGATCAATATCCCTTGATCACTGTTGATGGATGTCACCAACTCAAAGCTTTACATCTCGAAGGCTCCGACAGTCTTTGAAGACGCAGTTAAATGTTCCATTGACACCGAGGGAAGAGAACTGGGCAGTGAATCCGAACCGTGTTCAACCCCAAGTATCGGGGCTATCGTAGCTCCTGCAGTACGCTTAGATGGTCCTCTTTACAAATGTTGTTATTCTGAAGATTTACCGCGTTTATGCGGCTCATCATTTTGATATCGGTGCCAAATCTTGGATATCATACGAGCTCCAGACAGAGAGAGCAAGTCAAACCCGTTTGATGTACTGTCAACATGTCTACTGTAATGAACACAGTACAGCTTCTTGTAGATGACTAGTAGACTTTTTACTAGAACATGCAAATAAAACCGTATCTAACGACATATATACATGTAACAAAACCAAAGAGAACTGCACTCCAATATTAAGAAACACATTGTTGTATCTGTGCTTGTAAGATATCGAAGAAGATTCTAAAATGCTTTTTCCGTGCCTTACAAATTATACCACAAACGTAACAAAAATAATCCCTGTCTATAATGTCTGTATTGTCATTTAATTCCTGTACCGTCTCACAGAAGCCAGGATCATCACTGCCATGTGCTCCTTGTGAACTATATTTACAGTATAATCACCACTCTTCCTTCCACTTCCCATGCCCGCTGAGCCAAATCACTGATGCACTCTCAATTTAAGACGGATGTGTATAATTGAGGCAGCTAACGGTAATACCCCGCTACTCTGATTGGCTATTTACGGGAGGCCTCCCCAGGACCACCAATGTCTCATCTCAATTCGCTTCTCCATCATCAGTCCCTGCACTCTCACTCCACGAACACAGGCATACGCAGTGCCAGAAGAGCAATAACACCCGACTTTAAATAAAATACCAGATATACCATAAAGCTACTACGAGGAACTTTCTGTGACTGCAGGTCTGAGGAGGCAGCAAAGCCGGATGTGTGTACGCCCGTGATGGGAATTTGAGCTGAAGGAGTTTTGTCTGATTGAGCCGTGAAGCAGACCCGATGAACGGCCTTCAGAATAACTCGCCAACGATCCCCCTGGTGGTCTCGTTTGATTATTTTGGTCATATAGACGCATCAGTTGGAAATTGAGACGGTTTCATAACTAGAAAAATGTCCTCAATGCAAACTATTACAAGAACTGTGGCCCCAAAATCAAGACAGAGTTGATTCAAAAGTCTCTAAGTCATAAACACTACATTCAAAGACACGTGCAACACCTGCAAACCTGGAAAGTATGACTGACCGTGTTTACATGCATTCGAATAACTGGCTTAGTCGGACTGAAATCGAATTATCCGTTTCATGTGAACACCTTTGTTCGACTATGTGCGGTCCGACTACGATCCGATTAACACCCCTGGATAACTCGATCCGATCCGGTTGATAATTTGACTATCGTGGCATGTAACGGTGAATTGGATTAGGAACTGGACTTTGCGTCTTTGCGCACGCTCGAGATCCCGCCGCCCTCCTCCCTCCCATGTCGTGACCCGGAAGTCGGAAGAGTCGAAAGAGACGATAATGTCACGATTAACATCATGCAAGAATAGTCGAGGGATGTAGCTTCGCCTTGCTCTCTGTTCGCCATCTTTCTCGAAATGTTGTTGTTGTTGTTGGTTGTTGTTGGTAGTGGTGAAGAGGTCAAGCGGAAATGGCTGTATCACCACGAGTTGTAATGAAAACAGCGCCACCTATCGTATCGGATATGACATGCTTTCGGCCAATGATTCAAATTACTCACTGCCATGTATATTGGGATAACAGCAGATCCCCCAAAAGATAGCATAGTCCGACGAAAGCAAGATTCGAATTATACCATCATGTAAACGCAGTGACTGACATTTTCATAATTAATTGTAGACTTTCTTCCACATAAATATGCGACAAACAACTAGACGCGGGGAGGAAGGGATTTTTCCAACTTCATTAGCAAAGGTCATTATTTTATTGGACGTATTTTTCTCACCAGCGTAAACTTTAAAACCATGCCGCCTGTATCTGCTGTCCACATGCGTGGGTCTGTAACCGACTCCGACAAGGAAATAAGTTGATTCCTGCAGCGGTGAGCGAAACTCAATGCCAGTCGATCAACAACAAGGAACCAATATTGCATTCTGTCATTTTTGCCGGCTGGCAAAGGTGTCGAGTCGTGCCCGTGTATCACTCTGCTTTATGGGAGCGCTGGTCAGTTACGCAACGTGCTGAGCTGTGTGAGATTAAAGAAAGCCCGCTATAAAGAAATCCTGCTATCTATATATACATCACAGACTCTGAGAGAGCGATCAGCTACAGCGCTTGTGTCCTGAATGCTGAGACTGAGCTGAACCCGTGTGAAATACAAAATAAGGAAGTTAACATTCCTCCGCCGTACCTCCAGTTTCTTGCCGTCCTCGTCGTAAACGGACATGATCACCTCAACATTTTTGGGCTTGGTCTTGCTCCCCTTGTCGAAATCCCCGAGCGCCAGAGTCACGTAGATGTCGTTTCGCACATCGCCTTCAGGAAACAGAAACACGGCGGTCAGATGGGAGGACAGCTTCACTTTTTAAAAAGGTTTTCCAGAGCTCATGGTTCACCCTTCAGATTATATAATAATTATTATAATAATAACAACAATACTGCAGAATTCATTCCATCTTAGGTGGCGTAAGAACATATCTGTCACCATATAATTATTGGGAGACTTCAGTCCATTAAGTAACTAATGTCTCCATAAAACCTTGATGGAGTATGATATGTCCTGTTCTCCCCAGCTCACATGCTGTAAAATAGTAGCTCTTAATTCGAATTCACTTTCTGAATGAATGATTCAAATCAAATAAGTAATACAAAAGCGTGCAGAGACAGGCAGCAATGGTAAAGCTTTTTTTTTTAAACACCTGGCATGATGATCTCAGGAAAGCCCATCTTGCGAGCCACAGCTGTCGATCGGTCCACCAGGTGAGGGAAGTCCTTCCGTATCTGGTGGATGTCTCCGGGAAGCAGCTTCAGAGTCACCCACAGGCCTGGAGATGAATCCGAGGTAACGAGGTCAGGGGTCGAGATAACGTCGGGAGAGCAAACTGCCCCAGGGGAACACTGAGGAGAGATTTATTCTTGTGCTTCCAACCGCTCCAAGGCAAAAATATACGAGCTGCCCTCAGGGATGTGCTTAGGAAAGCACGACCACAACTATAGAGCCTGTATCTGGTGACATGGAGGGGTTCTGTTAATGTGGTAAACAACGACATATCTATTTCATGTTATTTCTTGATGGTTGATGCTGGTTTGACATCTGCAATACCACCTGTACATGAGCACCTTTGATCTCCTTTGTGGAAGCTCTCTACTTTATGACTCGACTTAACTCTTTATTGTTACACTAATTGCAGAAATAGTCACACAATAAAAATGTTTTCCATAAACAAACTGAAACATTGTGCACTAATTAAACAATTTTTTTATTATATATATATATGTGTGTGTGTGTGTGTGTGTATATTTCTGTTCTACTGCCAAATTCCTAATAACATCCGCAATGCCTTCAGACTTCAATTTTAAGCACTTTATATTTAAATATAAGAATAAACTACATGTATTGAAGAATATTTAGCTTGTGCAGTTATTCCCAGACTTATATAATTGGTCTTGGAAAGACCTGAGAGTGCAAAGCTTCAGAGGAAACCTCTGTGGCTGTGAATAATTCTGAAACAAAAGGGCCTTCAGGGGGCTTTCGTGGGTCATATTTCCTAACAATTTAACACCAGCGACAGCCCCCGCTTTCTCCCGGTTGGGAGGAAAGCTTCTTTTCTGCGGACACTGCACGGCGTGCCGGCTTCGGCTCTGTAACCACACTCCCTCTAAATACTCTCTCAGGATCACAAAGCAGCGTCGGCACATACCTCTTAACAAGACTGAAAATGACCACAAAAAGAGGGTGGGGGGGGGTCCCAATTATGTAAGTCGTCCTGGAGTGTGCCTTTTCACAGGCCACTAAAGTGAGTGGTGTCTGTGAACCCTGAGGCCTTATTCACTTTCGCTTTACAGGACCCGTATTGTTATGAGTGACACATCCCTCACGAGCCGAGCTGGAAGCCTTTTGATATGCAAGCGTGACCGAAACAGATGCTCCTCTCAGTCTGGGTCGGAGCAGATCTGACATTTATCCAAGTACATCTTCATAGGGCATGACAATACCACGGAGGCTGTCATGTTGTCCCCACCCGCGCAGCACAAATCCCTTAGAAGGCTAATGCTGTTCTTCTAACCGAAGATGTCAACTCAATGATAAGACCCAGTCTTTGCAGAAGACTCACCAGCTTAATTAACAGCTGGATTACATACATCCTGTAGTCATGGTGATGGGGGCAACTATTTATAGGAGGAGCAGTGATTTATAGTGTGAGCTCTCAACAAAGCATTATGTTCTTATTAACAAGATGAACAGTTTCAACTCCCATCCAGTAAATTGGGGTTACTGGTACTTTGTACAAAGACATCTCAAAGTCAAGTATAAAAGATGATGAAAGCAGTAGAGCAAGTAGAGTAAACTGTTGTTAAGATTAAATATCATATTAACTTCTAACCATAATTAGAATCCCTCCTTGTAAGGATTTATTTAAATATTTAGTAGAGATGAAAGGTGAATAAAGAACTTTTTTTTCCATAGGTAATAGCACTTCACAATAGTATGCCGTTAAAAATCAATGCTGAATGTAAGCGGAGGGAAGAGCGCACTCTACAACCACAAAAGTGTTTCCTAATAATAAAATAGAAATGGCTGATGTTACACTCCTCAGATTCCTGTAAAGGGCAAAATATGCCAAAACACAGATTTATAGAATTAAAAACCAGGGGATTTCATCAGTGTTATGAGTTTGGCATCCCCGTTCTTAAAGGGGATCTTCGCTATTTTTCAACCTGGACCCTAAGTAACTAATGGGGACAACAATTATTGAAAGTGGTCCAGGACTCAACATCAATTTACATCCACTAAAAGCATATCTTCCGATTGGCTGCTGCCGTCTGCGTCGCTATCCCTCAATATTGAACCATTGAAAAATGTTGTGGCATGAGTCAGTCACACATTTTATGAATACAAGTCTGATAGTGGGAACAGTTGCCTCCTTGGCCCCGGCTCTTGTGTCTGAACCTTGCACGGTACCTTGGCCCTTGTGGTTGACTTCCTTGGCGGTGATAACTTTGTTGATGACTGTCTGGAGGAAGTCGTTCTCCCCGGCCACCCTGGGTGAAAAAACGGGAGATGTTGAGCTGCTTGTGGCAAATGGTGTCATCCAACGCTGGCATGCAGTAGTAGTAGTAGTTGTAGTAGTAGTAGAAGAAGAAGAAGAAGAACAAGAACAAGAACAAGAAAAAGAACAAGAACAAGAAGAACAACAAGAACAAGAAGAACAAGAACCAGAGTGATGCTTGTGAGGAGAGGAGTGGGATGAAAGAGAGACGGGGGAGACAGAGAGAGATGCGAATGCCATGACAGACACAAAGCTGCTTGTTAGCAGTACGCAGGGAGGCAGGATGGGGAATGGAAGAAACACTCAGAGAAATCATCGTTTGGGAAATGATGCCCCGTCAGCATTTATAGTGCCACTGGAGCAGTGGGAAAGTGGCCTTTAAATGTTTTCAAAGAGGGGGAAACGTCTTACTCTGCAGCGTACACTCCAGACTGAACGTGATCCGGGAGAGCAAATGTAAAATAGAACGTTGTGTTTTGTTCCCAGGAGTAGACGACAACAAAATGATCGAGCGGAGTGACGTACAGAGCCAAAGAAAGTAGCGGCCGTGATCTGGGAACGCATGTGTGGCAGCTGTGGGAGGACTGTGTGCAGTGGGCGGGGATGCCCTCTGCAGTCGAGAGGACTCGAAACAAGCAGAAGAGGTAGAGCGCGGAGGAGAAGACGGCGGTGACGGAACATTGCAGGTTCTCCCTCAAATTTGGATCCATTGTTTGAATGTATTTGGATCTGAAGAGTTGGACAGGGTGGGACATTGATGAGGTATTTAGGGCATGGGGGACAGAGGAATCGGGTTTTGTGATTCTTATCAACTAGTCGTCTGGAGTCTTTTTACTTAAGATGAATGGATTCAAAAAATAGTGAAAGATGAGCATTCGATTTTCCCAGAGCTTAAGATGAAGGCTTCAGATTGCTGGTTTTATCTAATTAACACAAACTATTTATAAAAGCAAAGGTGACGGAGAAAATCCTGACATTTAAGAAGCTTCCATCTGAGAATGTTTGCGTCAAAAGGCTGAAAGGATTAGCCAATTGTTCATCAATTGATTTCTGTCAATCAACTCATTGATCATTTCAGCACACGCAGAACTTTTGCTCCAAATACATTATCTAAACCCAAGTTGGTTTCATTCCAGACAACATGCCAGAGAATAGCTTCACTCAGTCTCCGACTCAAAATTAAGGAGTGTCTGGGACAAACGAAAGTGGCAAACTATTCCAGCACGATTTCGATCTAATACCGAAAGCCATCTCCATTTCTGTTTGGATGCCAGGAGTCTGTCCGAATTACAGTCATACCACCCGTAGATGGCTCCAACCATTCCTGCCTCTGCTGGGCGGTGGACCCAAGTCAAGATTTAGTGGCATATATTCACAGTTGGACGTGGCCTTGTACGACCTGTTCCTTCTCACGCTAGAAGGCTCTAATTTCCATGATTTATGCACGGCGATAAAACTGTTAAGTGAGGTGATCTGCCAGCTAAACTGCCTGAATCTGAAGCCTTTCCAATTATGCAGGAAATTACGTGAAGGAAAAGGTTACTCCGGCTCCGTACGCAGTCCCTACAAGAATGGCAGCAGTTAATGAGATTGCCTTAATTGAGTCGGCGGGGAATAGGGGAGCGTGCACTGTCTTATAACCTTTGCTAATCAGGTGTCGATAATTAAGGACGTAAAAAATTAAATGAACTACAACTGCTGCGCCCTTTTGACACACTGCACACTCAAAACAATGTAAATAAGTGTAAGCGCAGAACTGTATCCACTTTGCTATTTTAGGCAACATTTTCCCAAGCTTAAAGGGAACTCCATGCTCCCTGAAGGGTGATCGGGATTTATATTTTGCTGCTGAACGATCCACTTACGGCTGAAACGGGATAAAGTGCTGCTTGTCTTCATCGTCCGTTTTGCCCATTATGATGTCAGTGACATCCATTACTATGGGAAGACAAGGAGAGAGGGTTAAAACATTCTTCAGACCTGCAGAGTATAGCGTGGCCGTGAAAGCGCAGCAGATGACTGCATGGCGAAGACACATCGGGGGGTGAGGGCAGCCAATGTTGGCTCTTCTTCATGAGCACTAATTAAGGCAGATGCAGGGGCTACGAGACACACTTAATGTGATAAACCAGTTAAACGCGTAACTTAACATGCCCATTACATCTTGTTTTGTTGACCTCCAGTGTTTTAACTTCTCACCTCGCTGCATTACACGTGTATTCCAGGACCCTGTGATACACTTCTGAGTTATGACCACTGCTGGCTCTGATTGGCTGAACCCAGCATGAAGCGTTCAACCAGAGAGGAAGCCAAATGCTTCTTTTTAGTCTGCCGTTAAGTAGGGATGGCAATTTAAATGTAAAAGAAAAATTCGGACCAATGGCCGACCCTCTTCAACCGATTATAAATCCATAATTTACCGACAACCGAGTACCTAGGTCACCCGTCTGGAAGAGTTATGCCCAATTAATTCTTCTGCAGAAGAGTTCCTGCAGAGCCGGCGAGATGGTTAGCAGAGCTCGCAGAGAGACGAGTACCTCGCAACCCCGCTACAACAAGAACAACCGTATTAAGTCGAGACACAGGAGCTCCTCCTCAGGACCAAACCCTTTCATCATTCATTTTCCAGCCACGGAATTGTGCCGAGACAAATTCACATGGAACTTTTGCATCACACCTATCAAATACACAGGGCCGAGGCAAAGAAATGGCATGCTGCACGCAACCCACCGCAGGATGATGTATGCTCGGTGTGCGCAAGAGGTGGCGCCAGCATGCACAGAATGCATGAGTGCAGGCGCATAAACGATGAAATAAAGGGTTACGTTCTCGCGGTGACTGCAGCAGTGGGCAGTCACCATTTTTTGTCTGTGAAGGAAATGCTACAAATCCTGAAGGCCCAAACTAAGTTTAACCCCAAAGGGGTAGCAACAACTTCGGCCCGGGTTCATTTAAGGTGAGCAGACATTCCGAGTGGACCGGCTATTCCCATTGTAGCGGTGTGATGCAATACCTCTGGAAAAATTAATCTAGTGTTTCTAAGCCTAAAAAGGTGCATTAACACTTTTGATATTTGCACTTCAACCAGCAGAGCCAGACACCACAACAAGAAACCCGTTCTTGAATCGGCTCCAACTGAATTGGCCGCGAGACGGAGCGAATACTCACAGTCACTGGAGCTGAGTTTACAGCACCGTTATTCTATTATTACCCAACGGGCCACATGTCAGCCATTTAAAGCCCATTATGACGGTGGCTTAAAAAAGTGAATCTCAAAAATCTGGCTTTCCATCTTGCCGTGTACTGCGGCAATGATGCTGATGTCTAAAGATAGGTCTTCATAATTCAGGCCGTCATGTACCTTCTGTTCAAGTGGCGGTGGGGAAAAAAAAGACTGCTCTGCTGTAGAACAGCGGGCAAAACGCCAATCTAATTAGTTTACACCTGGCAGCGTGCCAACAGGAGCTGAATCTAACGCCAATTCTTCTTTCCACTTTGGCTCGGTACCTATGATTTTTTTTCAAAATACATTTACCCATCTGGCCAAAGACTTCCAACACCGATCTCATGCACAAAAGGGATGTATATCCCTGCAGAGCCACAGCTACGAAGTTCAAAGGTAATCAGTGTTACACGGTACCCTCCGACAACAGCAACACGACTCGTACTTTGCAGTTTATTTTTGGACTACCAGGGCATCGCTGTTTCGCCGTGTCGACTGCTTTACCTGCAACTCCAAAGGGCCTCCTCAGACCCGACGTCAGCTTCTTGGTGTTGTTGTCTCTCAGCTCCATGCGCCCCACTCTGACAATCTGACACACAAAGCTGATCTTCTCTCTCTTCAGATCCTCGCTGCCCAAGTCCTGGGGAGGGAAACAGAAGTACACAAAAGTTGTTAAAATACTGCTGATGCTGTTGCCTGAAGAGTCAATAGCATTGACGTTCACGGTAAGACAAATCAAAAACCATTACAATCAGGTCGTATATATTTGCCCCTTTTTTCCCGGGCCACGGCAACGCTAGGGTGCACAACACAAACTCATCGATCAATGGCTCCTTCTTGGGTGAAGATGAGTTTGTATAAAAAAGGGGAAACTTTTCACCACAAATTGCTTCAGAAACATCTTGGAGTGTGACCCCAGATCCGTGTCCTGTGGGCAATAAATTCAGAAATGTGCAAAGTGCTCCCGGTGGGTGCACGCTGACCCCTGCTGCCCTTGGCCTTCCATTAGATAGAGGTGGCTGCCTTGGTAAATACATACAGCGAGCCAAGCTCTTTCTGAGAGCTTAACAAATAGAGGCTCTGCAAACAGGCGCCCACAGGCCTCATAACACGGCTGGATAAACATTGGACTACCACAGGCGAGCGTGCACACACACACACACACACACACACACACGGAAGCAAACACACATACCGTGAAGACAGCCCGCAGGTTATGAAGCTGGTCTATGTCTTTCACCAGACCTGAACTTGACCATTTCACCAGGTAGTTTTCACTGAGGGAGAGATCACAGAAAAGAAGCATGAAATACAACCATTACAATGTGTTCAGCATTGATACATCTATGATACAGTGAATTACAGCATTAACATAATGAAACTATAACTATAAAACTATTATTTCCTTCAAAGCTGCGGAAGATTGAATTTGAATCTGCTCTACTTGCCATAATTTGCTGACACAATCCTAGAAACAATAGAAAATCCATGTGAAGCAGACGGCTGGTCGTGTGTGTTTTTGTGTGTGTGTGTGTGTGTGCACCTCTGCGCGCACATGTATGTGTGAGTACATCAAAAACAATCTCGACAAAATCTGGTCCATACAGGACATTCATTTCAGTTGTGAAGGGAACATCTAAACCAACATCACATCTAAAAATACCAACTGTCACGATTGCTATGAATAGAAACCCGACTGTGTGTGCGAGAGTCGACTACAGAACACGAGTGTATAGTTCAGACGGCGGTTCAAGCACAAGTGCTTCAACACACAGAAACTTGGAATTCAACCGTCGGTGTGACAATAGAGGTCAAAATGAAATATTGCACACATGGCCTAAAAACCCAATTCCTAGACAGAACTTGGTTTGTGAATGAGCGAAAGAGGGTAAGAGAATAAGCACACATGGCTTTACCTGATGAACTTGGAGTCCACTGGGTCGTAGAGAGACATGAGGACCTCTGCGTCCTCCCCGATCTTACACACCACATTCTTCAGAGTCACGAAGAGGGCAAAGGCTGGCGTGGAGGCAAACTTTGCTTGCCTGCTTAGATCAATATTCTGCTTCTGAGACTGTCAGAGGGTGGGGACAAAAATATTGCATTTAATATCGGGCATTCTTCTCTCGCGTTTCGTCACATGCAGGTAACTTCAGGCCTGTGGCGTTTAAACAATGAGGGAAAAGATCCAAAGGTCCCCGGGACGACATCAGCGTATGAAGAAGGGGATTCTGTGTGTGCGGTGAACAACTGCACACCGAACGTCAGCCACGACCTATGTGCGTTTGTGTAATATCAAAAGACAAGATTTAACTGGCACTGGCATAAAAACACGTTGATAAAAATCCGCTTGATCTCCAGAATTGCATCTACAGTAAAAAACGTGAACTCGTTCCTTGGACGGCCTTGAGAAATAAGCTGGGGCCACATCATTAATATTTATCACGGTGACCTGGACACTCTGTTATTGCCCATGCATATGCAATAGGGACCTCTGGATGAGATGGTCACACAAGATGAGACCACATAACTGCAGGGCACTTGGCATCTGACACTCCCACATACTGCCAACTGACAATAAGGTGAGGGATGCCGCTGATACACCAAGGAAAATAGACCGGGAGTCTGCCTGAGTTCCGGACTTTCTGAAGTAGCAGTCAAGTGTGTTTGTGTACCAGCAGCTGCCCCATTTTCCCCACTTTTATACTGAAATTGGGTCAAAACTCCATTTTAGACTGAACTGCAGCGGTACTTCGTGAGCACTCCTCTTGCCTTGAAACAAACTGTCCGTTTGTTTGATATTGTAAGAGGCTGAGCATTTGCTGCTTGACAGGAGTCAGTCAAGATCTCTTTCATAAGCAAAGCAGCACAATACTTTATGCAATCATGTAACCGACTGAGGCAAATTATCCTCATTCACGGTTTACGAAGCGGTGGGTATAGTGGCACACGTGAGCAACTCAATCGCACAAAGGAAGGACAGCTAATGTCACGCTGGCTTTTTGGACAAATTAAAAATGTGGCCTTATGACACATTGACAAAGTCAGTCGAGTTTATCAGCGAGGCACCTCGAGTGCCTGGACCCCAGTGGACAGAAATCCATTCAAAAGATTCTGGTGTTTCAGTCTGCATACAGTGATGGACCAACTTTGACATCATTAGAGCCACACTGCCAAATATTTGCCATCTTTGTAGTTGGGGATGGCGGAAATCCTGTTATCTCAAACAGTCATTGTTTATGAAGAGCCGTAATGCACCTTCCTCCTCCTCTTTTTCCCAATGCAAACATTTTGACTGCGTGTTAGATTTTGACTGAGATTCAATGCGGCAGAAAGAACAAGAACAGGGAGTGACCACATAACATCACTGCAGATGGGCTTTCACTCATCTTCGTTCCACTGGATAAAGACCGGCAGGTTCAGGTCCTTTCTATCTTTACCCTCTCTTCTTGAATCCGGTCCTCGATTTGTTTGGAGGCCGCCTCGTGAGCTCTGAACAGGCTGACGGTGCTGGTGAGCTCTGGGTCCAGTATGTTTCCATCTTGGTCTCTGACCACCAGATCCAGATCCAAGTACCTAGCACAAAAATGACGGAGGGTTAACGAGCGCCAAAACCCGTCAATATGAGAATATCCAGTAGAGTACCGTAAAACACAAGGAGAATGTCCCCTACTTTATTCATCTCTTTCTTCTATAGAGGGTGTAAACACAGACGACAGCATGCTGCCAACATCCATCCAGACTATATATTTCATCGACTTGTGAATTCCTGCTCCTGCTGAGGCAATGCCATTTCTCTGCATGCCCAACGGTTTGAAGTTTCATCACAGGAGGAGAATGGAAATTCACAATTTTCATTTTCAACCGATTTTCGAGGCTCGCTGCAAATGCAGCAAGAGCTGTCATTTCATGATGGAACACAGGATGGTTTGGTGAAGCTAAACCCCTCCAGTTTGTCCTCGAGCTAAGTGAGGACCTACCTGTCATTTCCTATTAACTGACACAACTGACCTATTTCCAATAGAAGATATAAGAGATATATAAGCTGTGGGGACGGGAGGACGAGACTGGAAGCCTTCTGAAGACCGGATGCTCACTTGTTGCCGTAGTCGATCTTGGAGGTGACTTTCTGCTTGAGCTCGGAGAGCTCGTCCTGCGGTAGGGTGCCGGACAGGATCTGGGAACGCCATTCGATGAGGCTGTAGATCATGTCACGGACCGAGTTGAACATCTCCCGTCTGTCGCCCTGAAAGCGGAAAACAGACGGATGAACACGTGCGAAGCTTTGAACATCCATGTGCACGTGTGTGTGAACTGTTGACGAGTAAGAGGTCATGATCACGCCGGTAAGTCACACCGCAGCCAATCAACGGTCTTCATTATTAAGATCCGGTGGAATCTCCTTGGGCGGAATTCAACCAAAATAATTTGCATATCAGAGCCGGACCAATTCTGCATTTTTTAAGGCTACAAATTCCGTCTACTGTGTGAAAACGCTTATACAAATCATGTTAAGTGTTGTAAGATAAACCCCAAAATATTTTTTTTATACTAATAGTTCTCTCACAAAAACTACTTAAATGAAGTAAATCATTATAAATTAAATAAATCAAGTAACTCAAATTAGGAAAAACAAGATTCAAATAAATAGCATTTCAGCCTCTTAATTAATATACACCTTAAATAGTACATACAGGACTGTCTCAGAAAATTAGAATATTGTGATGAAGTTCTTTATTTTCTGTAATGCAATTAAAAAAACAAAAATGTCATGCATTCTGGATTCATTACAAATCAACTGAAATATTGCAAGCCTTTTATTCTGATTTATTGCTGATTATGGCTTACAGCTTAAGAAAACTCAAATATCCTATCTCTAAATATTAGAATATCATGAAAAAGTATACTAGTAGGGTATTAAACAAATCACTTGAATTGTCTAATTAACTCGAAACACCTGCAAGGGTTTCCTGAGCCTTGACAAACACTCAGCTGTTATAAATCTTTTTTTACTTGGTCTGAGGAAATATTAAAATTTTATGAGATAGGATTTTAGAGTTTTCTTAAGCTGTAAGCCATAATCAGCAATATTAAAAGAATAAAAGGCTTGCAATATTTCAGTTGATTTGTAATGAATCCAGAATGCATGACATTTTTGTTTTTTTAATTGCATTACAGAAAATAAAGAACTTTATCACAATATTCTAATTTTCTGAGACAGTCCTGTACATGGTTAAACAAAAGTCAATACTGATTTATCTGTAGAAGCTAAAAGCCAGAGTGTTTGTTTCCCCTCTACCATCTATACATTGCCTTATCACAGCCAACATGTGTGTGTGTCCAAGTGTGCGTTTCCACTGAGCGGTGGACAGCCGTGCTTACCACATACAAATCCCTCCATATTGTCGCCCACTCCCGCAGTGTGGTGGTGACCTCCTGGACCAGGGGCAGCTCAGTGGGAATGACCGTCTCCTTGTGCCTGCCGTGACAGTGAAAACATTTCCAACAGTGACTCTGGGCCCTCCACACAGTCTGCATGAAACACACTGCCTGATATCAGAGTAAAGTCAAAGTTGTTTCATATCCTTTCGTTAGAATTCTGTGAAAAATATTGTTTTCCGCTGAATCAAAGACTTTGAAGTTTGGGTGGGTTTCTTATCTTTTATGTGAAAGACAGATCCAAAGGAAACAGTCTCACATGTTGTGCTACAACAACAGACCCATCTGATGTCACATCTTATCACATCTTATCAACCAGAGACTTTTGACTGACAGAACACAAGACTCTGCTTTCATACATACAGCTACTCCCTCAGTCGGATAATAAATATGTATCCTCATACATAGGGTTGGGCAATAGGACAGTATATATACTGTGAGACGGTACAAATCTGACCGCCAGTAGGGATTTGGCAATTATTTTTGAGATTTTTAAACGACATTGAATTCAGGCCCCTATTGCTTCTCACCGGTTAACTTTCAAACCTGGAACACTTGAAATTGTTCTCAGAACAATAAAGCTCCAATTTTGAAAATAATTTGAGTCTTTTATGTTTTGAGTCTTTTGTTTTAAACTCAAGTGTTCTCTCGTGTGATTGGCAGTCGTATTGTTTGCATGGAAGCTTCACTGTAGTGCAGTATGGTTATTGTATGAGTTGATGTGCTGTGATGTATCCCGTTACCCGGATATAAAATTGTATATGATGTAATAGAAGACGTTGGTCGTACAGACCAACATGTACTTGCTTCTACTCAAAGAAAATAAAAGAAACCATGTCATTCAAAAGTGAGAGTGGATAAGCACTAACCCATTGCCCTCGACCGTGGCCTCTTTCAGGTGGACGTAACAAGCAGGAAATATGCCCTGGAAGAGGAAGAGATCACACCGCGTGCAGCATTAAAGTAGAACCGGGTCAAGTGGAAGCTGGGAAGAGCCAATGGATATGAATATGCGTGTGTGAACCCTCGTTTGCTGGCCACTCACCTTTTTGGATCTTCTCCTCAGCCGATGCCCTCTGTACCAGTCTAATGGAGAACAGAGTTGTGTTACACGTACGCTGCTTTTATCCATACGCATCGCACGAGAGGAATGCAAATCAATAAAAGCGGCACTTGATTAAACTCGTGTTAATCAATATATAATAAACAATGACATTACAGTTGATATACAGATGCTGTGTTAATTTACAAGAGACACACACACAGACACATATACTTATATTTACACACATATATATATACATAAATATATACATATTCAATTCAATTCAGTTTCAATTCAGTTTATTTGTATAGCCCAATTTCACAAATTACAAATTTGTCTCGGAGTGCTTTACAATCTGTACACATAGACATCCCTGCCCCAAAACCTCACATCGGACCAGGAAAAACTCCCAAATAACCCTTCAGGGGGAAAAAAAGGGAAGAAACCTGGAGGAGAGCAACAGAGGAGGATCCCTCTCCTAGGATGGACAGGTGCAATAGATGTAATGTGTACAGAAGGACAGATTTAGAGTTAAAATACATTCAATGAATATGACAGAGTGTATGAATAGTTCATAGTAGGCATATTCCACGATGGAGACCTCCACGATCCATCAGGCAGATGGCGGTGGGGAGGAGGGCGGAGTCTCAACAGGACAGTGGCGTAGTCATGAGCAGGAATTCCGACCCAGACGATCCATCAGGCAGATATCTATGCCGTCTCATAGGGTCCGATGACCCCCATGAGACGAAAGTCGCGCGACTTCCGGGGAGAAAGCAGAGTTAGTAACGTGTGATTGAGAGATGAAAATTCATCCTTAAGGAGAGAGGAAAAAAAAAAAAAAAAAAGTGCATCCTAATACGTCCCCTGGCAGCTATAAGCCTATAGCAGCATATCAAGGGGCTGGACCAGGGCAAACCTGATTCAGCCCTAACTATAAGCTCTGTCAAAGAGGAAGGTCTTAAGTCTACTCTTAAACGAGGTGACTGTGTCTGCCTCCCGGACTGAAATTGGAAGCTGGTTCCATAAAGAGGAGCTTGATAACTAAAGGCTCTGGCTCCCATTCTACTTTTTAAGACTCTAGGAACTACAAGTAGTCCCGCATTAGTGAGCGAGCTCTCTAGTGGGGCAATATGGTACGACAAGCTCCTTAAGATATGATGGAGCATCACCAATCAAGGCTTTGTAGGTTAAGAGAAGAATTTTAAAAGTGATTCTTGATTTTACTGGGAGCCAGTGCAGAGCAGCTAGTGCAGGAGTGATGTGATCTCTTTCTTAGTTTTAGTGAGAACACGAGCTGCAGCATTCTGGATCAACTGGAGGGACCTAAGAGATTTATTAGAGCAGCCTGCTAATAAGGAGTTGCAGTAATCCAGTCTCAAGTAACGAGCAGCGTGAACCAATTTTTCTGCATCTTTTGAGACAAGATGTGCCTGATTTTGAAATATTCGTAGATGAAAGAATGCAGTCCTTGAGATTTGCTTCGTGGGAGTTAAAGGACAAGTCCCGATCAAAGATAACGCCAAGATTCTTTACAGTGGTGTTGGATGCCAGGGCAATGCCGTCTACAGAATCCACATCACCAGATAATTGATCTCTGAGGTGCTCAGGGCCGATTAAAATTACTTCGGTTTTGTCTGAGTTTAACATCAAGAAGTTGCAGGTCATCCATGTTTTTATGTCTTTAAGACATGCTTGAATTTTACAGAGTTGGTTGCTCTCCTCTGGTTTTATCGATAAATATAGTTGAGTGTCATCTGCATAACAATGAAAGTTTATATACTTATATATATACACACACAAACACACATATATATGTTTATATATATACACATACAAACATATATACATATATTTTTATATAAATATATATATATAAAACATCTGTATGGTTCACTTTTTACCAACTTTTTCAACACTTAACAAATGGCAGTATTATTAGTATTAATACAGCCAGATATTAATGAAACTACATGGAGCCGTCATAGCATTGATTATACACTATGAGGCCTTTAGTCTGCATCTGACCAGAGGATACATAGGATGAGCAGCTGTAGAGTTGCATAACTTTACAGACTGTCTGCCTTGGAGACAAAGAAATGAAACATTTCACTTCTGGAATCATCTTTTTCTTCTTTTTTTTTTTAAAGCTGAAGACTTTAAGTCTCAAAAGCTCCGCCACTTGACGCCACTCGCTGTGAGCGCTGCGCAGCGCATTGCGTGCAGACAGCTTGACACGGAGCAGCGCGTGCGCTCTGATCGCGCGCTCTTTTAATGAAGTATTGATACAAAAAATATGCTAAATAATATCGTGTTTAACGTACGGGTACTTTGTTAGTATCGCTACACCGTGCAGCGTGACAGCAGTAGATGTAGCGGACTAACATTCAAGTTAACCTGAACCCCCTAAACGCTGTCGACATCTGAACGCTGATTGGCCGAGACGCGACACGTCCCATCAAAGATGTTTTATTGGGAAGAGCACCACATCACATTTTCTCCGTGTCCCACTCCAATCTCATAAACGCCGGCCGGCCAGTTGACCCCCCCCCCCAAAACAAAAACTCTTCGGATCTACACGATTCACTTGGATGACCTATTTTGATTTTAAAACGGTGAATTTCACCGAAAGGTGACAAGTTTGCAGGTATATATCTATATATATATACATACATACACATTACATCTATATACATACACATATATATATATATACATACATATATACAGTGCATCCGGAAAGTATGCACAGCGCTTCACTTTTTCCACATTTTGTTATGTTACAGCCTTATTCCAAAATGGATTAAATTCATTATTTTCCTCAACATTCTACACACAAAAACCCATAATGACAAAGTGAAAACTGTTTTTTGCAAATGTTTGCACATTTATTAAAAATAAAGAACGAAAACATGTACATAAGTATTCACAGCCTTTGCTCAATACTTTGTGTGTAGAATGTTGAGGAAAATAATGAATTTAATCCATTTTGGAATAAGGCTGTAACATAACAAAATGTGGAAAAAATAAACGCTGTGAATACTTTCCGGATGCACTGTACATACACATATATATATATATCATATTAATATTTCGACCTTATTGAACACATGAGGTTCCAGAGATAACAGGAAAATAATGTCCAACATTGGCATGTCAGTGCTGATCACGCGTGTCATCAGTAAGCATGTGCTCACCTTCGTGCGTCTCAAGTATGTGCACTGTGTCTCCGATCTGCAGCGACAGCTCCTCCTCTCCTCGGGCATCATAGTTATAGATTGCTGGAGGAAGATGGGAGAGGACAATATAAGAGGAGATATTACAGGAGAGGAGAAAAAAGAAAAAAAGGCAATAAAGCTCTGCGCTCCCTTGTGGCGCTAATTGTGTGCCATTTCAATGTGTAGTAGAGGCCTCACACATCCACAGGATGTCCACCCACACATTCTGACACCGGGGCGACTGGGGCTGGCACCAGCAATGCTGCAATATCAACAAACCACTACCCGCCCACTGCGAAGAAGCCAATAATGATGGAGAGCGCCAATACAACAATAATGCCGGTGGAAAACAGATTTCGCTCCAGATTACAGGAGGATAATAAAATGCTGCAGTGTTCTCGGTTGTCGTTGGTGTTCACAGACAAAACAAAAACCGTGGACAAGACGACGCTTTTTTGGTTCTCCAGTGAACACTACAAAACACACTCTGCTGTTTGTTTGATCAATAGAGCGAATCACGGGCTGCTCCCTGAAGTTGGTTTATCGCCAACATGTTCAAAGACAAAAGGAAAAGTGTATCGACTTCAGCAAAATAACAATTAATTTAAGGGTAATGATTGAACGCAACTCAGCAGCTACAAACCAACTGTGTTGGACTTCGCCTAAAGACCAGAGCCCCACTTGAATGGAGAGATAGAAAGAAATCTCTTTTTTGCATTCATGGATCGGCACCAAAAACAAATCCCTCATCCCGTGTGCTTAACCCTTGTGTTGCCTTAGGGTCATTTTGACCCGAATCAATATTACACCCTCCCCCCGCCGTTGGGTCATTTTGACCCGATTCAATGTTTCACCCTCCTGTTACCTTTATATTTACTAACATATTTTACCCTTTGGGTTCAATTTGACGCCAGCAATTATAACCTCCAGAAAATTATTAGAATTAATATTGTTTTCCAAGTTTAAGTGTGAGGCACTTTATGTTTGTTTGTTGACTACCGAAAGAACACCGACATTAAACATTGAATGGGGTCAAATTAATCCTAAAGCGGGGGAGGGTGTAATTTGTAAAATTGATTCGGGTCAAAATGACCCTAAGGCAACACAAGGGTTAATTTGTGTATGTATTTGAAATCTATTAACACTAATTGCGATAAACTGGAACAACAAAAGAGACAGAGGCAGTTAATATCTCACCAGCAAATGCAAAACAGATGTATTCAATCAGTAGTTAATGGCACAAATAAAATAAAAAAACATTTATTTCAGAATAAAAGGCTTCTGTGGATACCTTTTCATGTACATTGACAAATACAATGACGCTGTTCTCCATTTACGGTCAGAGCTGCATCCACATGTCACGGTCAGTGTATTGAAGATAAAATCCTGACTGGTGTCACTTGTTCTCTCACTCCGTGTGAGGAGGTGAACAACATGTCGCTGTCAAACTGGCCATGAACAACGCGTCTTTGAGAAATGCTACAAGCTCGACCCCAACAACCCCCTCCCACACACACAACACAAACCCCCCACACACAAAACAGCATGACAGATGCCCATGTGGATGGCGGTGCTCTGAGAGGACACCTGAAGGGAGTAATGGCACAAGTGTGTGTGCGTGTGTGTGTGCATGTCCTGTTGAGGGAACGCATGCGGGGGGCCACTTCAACAGAGGTTTCCAGAGGTGAATGACTTCATTAAAAGAGACCCTCCCTGAAGGCACTGGAGCCTTCCCAGCTTGCTAATGGTGCATCAAGGGAATCGACCATTTCCTCCGAACGTCACCTTTCACCAGAGGAGCTGATTAGCAGTCATTATTATATCAGAGGGACTCACCATCTGAAATAAGTGAAGAGTAAAGATTTTGTATTAAATGAGAAGTCGGAACATTTACCTATATTTATTTGCAATTTTTTGCTCGGAAATCCATGTTTAAGTCAAGCCTGATGTTGCCTCAGACTTTAAATGCTCTCTAAATTGGACCTGTACTTTGCTTGTATGGCGCTTTTCTAGTCTTCGGACCACTCAAAGCGCTTTAACACTACAAGACATCATTCACACCCAATCATACACTGATGGGAGGAGCTACATTCCGCCTGCACATCAGCAGTAACTAACATTCACACACCGTAGGCACAGCTACGGCAGCTATTCTGCGGTTAAGTGTCTTGCCCAAGGACACATCGACATTGGCTCCGGGGAACCGAACCACCGATCCTTTGATTGAAGGACGACCTTGCTCACCACCGAGCAGTCGGAGTGAGGTTACACAACACCTCTGACGGCGTGTATCTGATGTTCAGCCTGTGTGTATCATCAGTCCGGCAGCCCTCTGCTAAGTGGGGGGCAGAAAATGCCACGTGACGGCGTTTCATTCGGCCCTGTCGGCGTGGCTTAGTTCTCAAAGCGTATGTGCATATTCACGTGCATGTCCACAGTGCACTCTGCGATCCCCAGGACAATCCAACGAGCCCGGCGAAGCCACCAGAACACGAGCCGTGGGCTGACGATGGAACAATGACCCCAGGAAATGAATTCAAAGGCACCACGCGGGGATACTAAAAGGTACCTACAAAAGTTGGAAGGTAACAATTAAAAGGTAGGTGGGATTAATCTGGGAGCAGTCATCAGAGAGCCGTCTCGTCTCCGTGTAGCGGGGTGCGTTCGATTAAACCGTCATTAACAGTGTCCAGAAAGGACTCTGCTCCATCACCGGTTTGTTTGGAACCGGGTCACGGGTCCAGCTGATGCAGCGTGTTATCTAAACGTCAGGTGCCGAGAGAGGGAGCGGCGCAAAACAAACAGCTCCGACGCGGAGACGAGCGGCATCATATTTCACCAGAGAATGAAAAACTGCCACTGTGATCACCGCAAATGAGACGAGGCCTCATATCAAACAAATGGGAGCTCAGAGAACTCCGGAGAGCCTCAGTGGGCAAGAGGTGCAATCACAGAATGATCACAAACGACACCCTGGGAAGATGCTGAGTAAATGACAACCATCAAACACAATCCTGACGTGCGAGGCAGCGGCGGTGCATTTTAACACAGGCGCCAAAGTGATTCCTGTCGTGCGGGGGTTGAATGACAGCTCTGATTACTCATAAACCTAGATTTGCATACCCAAGAGTAAACTGATGTCAATTTAGAGGCAGTGAAGGAGAAGCAAATCCATCAGAGGAAAAAGACGAAGAGGATGAGGAAATGGACCATATTCTCCCTGGAGTACGCCATGCAAATGATTTTTTGGGGAAACGTGATAAAAAGCGGCATCATTTCCCGGGGACTCATTACCATACATAACCCCTCGCATGAGGCGGTGCAACAATCAGGAAAAAAATTCAGAGGTTAAGAAGTGAGGAATCAGATTACAGACCGATCCACTTAGCCAGCACACATCTACGCCCTCTCCACAATTATAAAAAGACTCACGTAAACACCGGACTGATTGTAATTCTACACTTTGTGCTCACTAATAACCTGCACTAATCCACGCAGGGAATAACATATCATTACACTGGGATGAAAATACAGTTCTGATTTCCGAGGGGCGGGAAAGGGGGAGGAAAGAGAAGTGCGTCGAAAAGGCTCTTTGCAGAGAGACTGAGCCTCTTGATGTTTTGTAAAGCGTCCCTCTGGGCTGTGAGCCCACAGAGGGAGGCAGCCAGGAAATGCCAGACGAGAGGATTCTCCAGGAGGAGAAGACAGAGTGGAGCATGAGGCAACTCTGCATCCGGTCGGGCCTTTCGAAGAGCTGCGGCGTCGAGGTGACGCCAGGGAGGCCGTTACATCTCTGAAGTCACTCCACAAGATTTCCCCGGAGATCCCCATTTTTGTGGATACATTTCGAGAGACCCTGAACAAATAAATAAACAAACTAGAACGGGCACTCGGTAGAGCGCATACCTTCGCATATCACAAGATTGGGCATTGAATTATGAACATTTTGGCATTAGTTGCATGCCAATTGGACAAAAACGTATCGTACTATGGTAAAAAAAGATGTTGACCTTTCCATGACCTTGACCTTGAACTTTGACCCGATCGATCCCAAAATCTAATCAACTGGTCCCCGGATAATAAACAATCATCCCACCAAATTTCATGCGATTCGGTTCAATACTTTTTGAGTTTTGCGAATAACACGCATACAAATAAATAAATAAATACACGGCGATCAAAACATAACCTTCCGCATTTTCAATGCGAAGGTAACAAATATGAACTGAATGAAAGGATTGCTAGATGACTAAGTGATTTTTGAAATGTCCCCACTGTGGGACGATTTAAGGAATATCATATCATATGACGAGCATCAACTAGAGACAGGCAAAAGGAAAAAAGCCGGCTTGATGCGGACAGTGGGCCACAACAGACTTCTCAAACTAGGGACACTCCACTATTACTATTCCATCCCTATGGCACTGAACACGGTGACTCCCTTTTTCAAATTCCTCGATTACGCCATCAACACAAGAATCATCAGCAACTATTTTGATCGCGTTAGTCAATGAAGCGGAAATACCAAACATTCCCTCCTCGCAGCTCCTCGATAGACCTCCTTTTACAACCGACACGTTGTCTGGTTGTTAAAGCACATGTAGTACTAACAACACTAACACAGGCTCCACTTCGCTCCAAGCGCTCCAGTGAGAGAGGCAGTGAGCCGGCATGCAGGATACCGAAAGCATTTCATTGTCTCCCAAAAAGGCCTTTTGTGGGCATTTCCTGCTTTTCTTTCTCTCGTGTCATTAATAAACTGACGATTCATCACTTGAATAAATACCTCTGATCTGTAAGGAATATAATTGTTAATTGCAGCTCCACAGCATTCAGTTTTTTTGGGGAAATATTGTTGTCCTACCTATAGCGTTGAATACAATCAAAAACAGTCGAGTCGGTTCGGTCTCATTTAAATTATTTTGTCTGTGGTGCGTTCAAGGCGGCGAAACTGCATCCCAGTCACGCCTCTCGCTTTTGCCTTGTTTTGAGCAAGTGCCCGCACAGACTGTGGACACAAAAACGTCCCAAGCAGCCCGATCCCGTATGAGACGGCGAGCAGGACTGGAGGGCTGTGAGAAACCAGCAATACACAGTAATGAAGAACAAGGGAATATGAATTAAATACAGTGCTTAACTTGAACGACACAGCGGACTGACAACGCGCTTATCCTGGCAGCGCGACTAAATGGAGGAAGATCATTAGACTCGGGGTCTCCGAGGCAAGACAGTAGTCAGCAGAACACAGACACAGACACACACACAGACACACTTCACATCTGACCATAGAACTCGAATGCAACTGTCTCAATGGATTCAACAGAGAGCTCATTTATTTTAAAGCATCACCTCACTGGAGGACACAGTGGATTCAATTCGACGGTTTAGCGGGAGGATGGTAATATACAGACGGCACATTATTTCTTTCCTCACCCATGTCCCAATTATCTAGATTTGAGATGTTATGACTTCCCATATGGGGCTGGATTTGCCTTTGTGTCAAAACATTTACAGGCAGGATGATTTTAAATGAGCCTGGAGAAGAAAACAAACTTGTCTGACATCAACCTGGTGAAGTCGTTTGTGTGGGACAAATGGGAGCCGGGTGAGGTGGTGTTTCCCCGATGAGCCCTGCTGGTGGTGAGGCGGAGCAGCTCGGCTGTAGAGCTGGCAGGGATTCTTCAGGGATCTGCCGAGTGCTGCTACGCAACCGGGAGGAACACTGTACCACATTGCACATGACTAATAATCTTAAAACAAAGGTCACGGTACCGACCAGAAACATAACGGTCTTCAGTGGTATAGTGGAGCACGTTATTTTTCTTATTGTCAATGCTATAATAAAGGCAAAGACATTTTGTGACAAAAGTGACAACAAAATAAAAAAATGGATGTCAGGGTTCTTACACATTTTGACCAATGGATTTCCAGGACTTTAAACCGAATTTCCATGACCAAACTGAAATCTCAGTATAAACATGAACAATTTAGAACATTTTGCGTATTGAGAGCGTACGCCGGCTTATATTTTGAGCGTCTTTCTTTAAAAAACATTAATTATTTTAAACTCCGCATAAATGAACATGTGATGATAACACATTTCCATGACTTTTCCAAAACTTTTATGATTTACGTTTTTTCCAGGACTTTTCCAGGCCTGGAAATGACCATTTTAAAATTCCATGACTTTTCCAGGTTTTCCAGGACCGTACGAACCCTGGGATGCCCAGTGGTCAGCCCGGCAACTACATTTTCAAAGTTAGAGTTGAGCCCTGTGACCTGCACACATAGGCTTGGACTGTAAGCGTTGATGTGGGAACACAAATCTGATTGTTTCAAGGATATTCCAAGACATGCTAAAATATTTTCTTCATCATTTAAATAATTTTTAACTCTTATGGAGATCTTTTCAAAACCAAGTAAAGAAGAAGAACCTCCAAGGAGGTTGTTAAAATACCCAGTGGTGTAGATCCGCTGGGGGTCGGCTGAGAGACATTCTCTGTCAGCGATTAAGCTCGTTTGTAACACTCAGCAGGAGAAGGAGCTTTCTCAGAGACGTACAAGGCAGGGAAAACATGATAATTAATTTCAAGCCTCCCTCTAATAGGGTTTAATAAGAGGTTTAGGCGTCCAGACGGAAGCCCGATGGTTCTAATTGTGTTGCAAATGCAGTCAGTGAACCCGGGATTGTGAAATACGAACAGAATCAGCACGTTTGCTCTTAAAACAATTACATACAACACCCTGTTAGCGTTATCTTCAGTTGGAAAGTGGAGATAATGCTATTGTAATTAACCTGAAATGAATACGACAGCAGCAGAGCTGGTAGAGAGGAAAGCCCCAGGTCTCTCTCGCTCACTGGTAGGACCAGATTTCTCCTCCTCTGCCTGGAAACAAGCAGGAAATACCACTTGAGATTACTGTATCACAATAGATGGGGCCTTTCCAGGAAGCCAGAAGGAAATACTGAAGCTTTGTATGGCAACAGGAAGATTAACAATACTCGTTGAATGAAGTAAATAAACAAATGAAAAGGCAAGTGCAGAGAGAAACGGAAGGGTGTAAAAATATAATAGCGTCCAGAGAGGTAAAGGGAGGAGCAGGTGGAGATATCTATGAGCCAATACTGGATTCCAACAGCATCAACACCTTTTGGCAGAACGTGCCGCCATGCGCCTCCAACGCGGGCCTCAGGACAAAATCTAACGCAGGGCCGATAACTGCAAACAAAAAATACAACAGGGACCGAAAGAGAGGGGAGAACGTCGCTCCTTACGGCGAACTGAGCACAGACTTCTCACACAGAGAACCTCTGGTGGTATTTGCGGTGGTACCCGGGTGTCTGCGCTGGCTCTTTGCACAAAGAGCTCATTGCCTTTGGAATTTATTTCTCACACCTTCACGGTCTCACCCATTCAACAGGCAAAACATTTAAAAAACCATCTTGAAAATGATATTCAAGACATTCACTTTTTTTTTCTTTTTTTTCCCCACTTTTGGAAAACAAAGGGAACAGATCACGAGGTTGTATTTATTCCTCCTGTGGCGACACGCAGCACGGAGAAGTAATTTGGCAGAATCCACACAGATTAGCCTTCTGCACAGCAAGAAGTAGCTAATTATTTCCTGTCCCCGTGTTACATCTCTTGCGATACGCATCCTAATGAGAGCGTAATTACCTTCAAATGTTTGAAGAAACTCTGCCATTGACTCAGCGAGTTTACTTTGAAACAACTACGGAGGCACTTTGCCAACAATGGGTCTTTACTGACGGACAGGCGCAGGACACGGCGCTCGACCTTCACCGGATGGCGGCTGCAAGCAGAGCGACAACAACCACGTGCAACAGGAAATGCCTCGGACCCGTTCTTCGTGTTGTTATTTATAGCCGTGCGGCCGAGGCTGCAGCAACTTCTACTGAAGCAGAAATCACATAAGTAACGGTTAATGGGGACACGTTTTTTGTTTTTGTTTTATGTATTTATGTGTGTGTGTGTGTATATATGTGTGTGTGAATATGTATGTATGTGTATGTACACTACTGTTCAAAAGTTTGGGGTCATCCAGACAATTTTGTGTTCCATGAAAACTCACTTTTATTTATCAAATGAATTGAAAATTGAATAGAAAATATAGTCAAGACATTGACAAGGTTAGAAATAATGATTAATATTTGAAGTATTAATGTTGTTCTTCAAACTTCAAGCTCAAAGGAAGTCCAGTTATAGCTTATATCACCAGCATAACTGTTTTCAGCTGTGCTAGCATAATTGCACAAGGGTTTTCTAATCAGACATTAGTCTTCTAAGGCGATTAGCAAACACAATGTACCATTAGAACACTGGAGTGATAGTTGATGGAAATGGGCCTCTATACACCTATGGAGATATTTCATTAGAAACCAGACGTTTCCACCTAGAATAGTCATTTACCACATTAACAATGTATAGTGTGTATTTTTGATTAATGTTATCTTTATTGAAAAAACAGTGCTTTTCTTTGAAAAATAAAGACATTTCTAAGTGACCCCAAACTTTTGAACGGTAGTGTATATGTATATGTATGTACATGTGTACATGTATATATATATATATATATATGTATATGGTTCTCTGAAATAAGTTTTTTTGTGAAATTATAGGTTAGGGCACTAATAAGCTTGATAGCTTCAGCCTTGACCCTTTCGGTCAGCCACTTTCTTCTTTTGCTGAATTTTGATTTTTGTATATTTTGCTGATCACAATAAACTAAACTAAACTAAACAACCGTGGCAGTGATGACAAAACTTTGAAACGTCCAACGACAATAAAGAAAGTGGGGGGGGGGGGGGGCAGCAATAGGTGCCTGCAGTCACGCACTGCCGACATCATCAAGTACTCTTCACACAGTGTACCCAAGCAAAGACACCGTGTACTCAGTTCAGATGCCGTTTCGACGCATCTGCAGAAGCACAGACATGCATTTGTGGAATAATAATTTGCTAATTAAATAATAAATAAATAAGTACTACCCCATCAATCGTTTAATTTAATAGCCTAACTTAATTGGAGTAGCACTCATGCCAGATGTGCGCTCTCGGGTAGAAAAAAAATGTGCAGCCAGCAAAACAACCACCCAGAATGTCTCTAATGATGTATTTATAGGCTCGTGTCGTCTGTAGAGAGCCTTCTTTATTTGTTTACTGTCAGTGTCTCATAGGTTACATGGCGATGTGGCGCTTGTGGTTTCACGAATGACGGTTCTGAAATGTGTAAAGCATGACGAGACTGTTCTGATAATGTAGAAAAAGAAAAACGTATTATCGTATGCTCTGTGAAATAGAGAACACACAGAAAAACAGCACTGCAAATAAATGTTTCCTGACACACTCTATACTATACGGGCATTCACAGGCAGCTCCTCAGAACATGTCGAGTACTTCAAGTGCACTCGAAGACCGCTTGCATAACAGTCACCATCAATTTGCATGGAGCTCAATGTAAGTCTGCAAAATCACAAATATTACTACTCCAAACACGTATTGGTGTTCATCGGCTGAACTGTACACTTGACTGTGTAGAACAAATCAATGCTTAATTGTGCACATACTGATGCTGATGTTTTGACCACGTTGCACGATTTTCAGACGTTTTACAGATCAAAATTGAAATCGAGAAAGTAATTGACTGATCGCTAATGAGAATAAAGTTAGCTGGATATGTGCATTACTTTAATTGGCCTAGATCTATGCAACTACCGAAGAGGCGTAACATTTTTAAAGTTCAGGCAGACGTGTGTGATGTGATGGCCAGATGAAGATTCATTTCATGTCTGCAGAATCTTGTCTTTGTCTTTTTAAACAAAAGGCAGACTGAGGTGTCGGCTGCCGCAGTGAGACGACTTCACGTGAATCCCTAAAGGTTGATCACAGAGTCGAGCTGCCACTCAATGAAATAATAAAACTGCCTCCATGGGCTGTCCAACATCGGAGCTGCAGAGCGCTGACTTTATCAAGTATTTAGCCGCACACACACACACAAAAGGCCATTTCATCAAATGCCAGCCCAACTGAAAGGCTGACTCTAGCTGCACGTGGCAATCCCCGGCCTGTCTGGAGCCACAATCAATGACTGTCATCTCCTCTGCAAGTCCACCAAAAGGGAAAAAACACAGGACATTTTAAAAGGTGACAAATGCACCACTAATAGGGACTGCAGCTGATATTAATGTTGCCATTTGTTGTTATAACCTGAATAGCCTCATTGTTAGTAAACACAATGGTTTCTGCTATTCATGAATTTCAGTTTCAGCATGCGGGATTACTCAAAACCATCTCGTATCATGCCGGGAAAACACAACAAGACAAGTTTACTGCATTAAAAATGTGCTTAAATGAGAACGTCTTCCAGCGTAAGGTGGTTTAACATGTTGATGCCGTCTGCACTCTACACTTCGTCTCCTGGGATACTTGTGATGGGAGTTTTCCAATGGAGCCGGCCCTTTTCGCTCACGCTTGACCCGCAGAAGCAGAGCGGTCGCCCGGTGTCGGCTCACCCACTGGCAGCCTGGCGCCGCTCGGCTCAGCTGCAGGCTCGAATGAAGCCTCGGTCAGAGCGGTCGGCTCGGTGCTGTGACGAATACTAAATGCAGGCGGAGTTTACAGCCTTGCACTCACTGCCAATTTCTTTCCTCTCGTTTCCCCCCCTCCCCCAAGACATTCAATTTGGTTTCCATTTAGCAATTGTGCATCTTATTCTCTCTAAAAAGTGAGTCTCCTACGAAGAAAAATGTCATCTTAATAAATGTGTAATATTTATTTACGTTTGCTAATTGACATCGTTTATGATAATGTTTCCATTAAGAGTTTGCTCTCTGCTTAACGTTCATTTGATTTTTTGGGGTTGTTAAAAAAAAAAAGTCTTAAAAGTCATTCACAAAAGTCATTCACATTTAAAAATAGATATTTATAGCTGGTACGCAAGGGGGTAAACATAATATAATAGTTATCCATAGGGAGAATACAATATGATAAATTATTAATTAATAATTAAACTGATCAGAAGACAAGGAAACTTCACTGCCATTTGATTGGTCCTGGTAACAACTCATGGCAACCATGATGGACTGATCACCCCAATTACTCCTTTGTATTAGATTCCAATAAAGACACTAAAATGACTATGGTTAAAAAAATGTCACGGTTCCTATACTGCCATATTTGTGTCCAATTTACTCTGAGGAAAAAGGACTTTGTCTTAATAATCTATAGGGAGGTTCTCGTGGTTATTATCATCAATGAAAGTCTTCAGATGGTAAACTAAGCTGAAGTTCATGAATATGAACCATCGACTTTACACAACCCTGTTAAGTGGCTGCCTGAAACAATACATGGCAGTTGGCAGTTCCTATATATTAATTTTATCCAGCTGATAATAAATGATGCAACTGCAAAAGTCTACATCAGTGACCTTTGTTTCACATTGACGTGTTCCACACCATTAGCCATCTGTCAAGTGAGCAAAAGCAGCACAGCAGGACTCTATTCAGACAATGCACAAGCTGCTTGGCATGTCCACAATCAATACTCTGGATACCGGAGCCCACCTCCCTGTGTAGTCGAGCACTAGGTAAGACCCTCATCATTCATGGTCCACCCAGATGTGTTTGTTTGTGTGTCCTTTCTTCTTTGTGACTTGCCGACTTTGACAAATTGCCAAGAAGGGCCGTCGCCGTACATTGAAGTCGTCTCGGAGTTTTTTTTACAAATACATCATATCCACATCATTTTATGAGCTATCCGTTTGATATTGACGGTGTGGTCGTAGAGTTTCACAAACGGCAAGGATTGCTAGGGGGCATTTTCACCTGCGTTAATCCGAAGGTTAAATTCTTCACAATCGCATCATTCTCTCCCCTCCCCCCTCGCTCTCTCATCTTAACAAAAGACACCTTTTCCAACAAGATGTAGGAGTGTGATATAACGTGGCGAGCCAAAAAGGAAGAGTGTGGAAGCACTTAGCTATGCGCTGATTAAATAGGGCAGCTGTCATTTGTCTTAGCCACCATCTCACAGCAAGCCAGTGGGAGCTGTTCTATGAGAAGTGCCCCACCAAGCAGCTTGGCCCACAGCTAATATACGATTCCCTTTCAGATTAAAGAATAGCAAAGTCATTCTGACCTCCAAAGAGAGAACAGAAGGATGATGATCACGACGACCAACTAGTTGTTTTGTCAGACCGAGACAGATTAGTAGCCTTTATACTCTATATACTTTAAATACCAAACGTAACGTAGGTATTAATAACACGGTTTTAGCACAGAGCTAACTCAAATAGGGATCCAATTGGCCCTAGACATGTGACTGTGCATATAAACCATGCCAGGTTTTACAGATGTTATGCAGGGTTGGCAGACAGAAGGAGGAAGACGTTTTGTTTACAGATGAGCCCGATAAGTGCAGCGCAGTTGGATAAAATGGCGGAGGAAAACTCGAGCAGGACTAGTTCCCAGGTGGAGGGCATACACTGTATTCTGCACGCCGGCAAAAACAAATAATACAACGCCATGATGCACAAACTCATACAATTGGAAAGTAATTTTGCTAGTTTAGCTTCAAGGCTCCAGGAGATCGCTCAAGGCGGTCGCACACATTAATAAAAACACGTTCTCGTTGCCAGACAGCCACACACACACACACACATATATTGGTCGCCGCAACAAACGAAGGACGTGCGAGAAAACAAATATCACACTGTAGCTTTGTGCATCCTAGAATTGTATCACCTACCTCTGCTGCAAAAGACAAGCAATTTCTGTGTGTGCAGTTTTATTTATGAGCAAAGGTGGCTGATCATAAACACCACCTGGAGTTGCAACACACACAAACAAAGATGAAACGGTTTGTTTATCTCCTCGCCAGACTAAATCACCCCTCTTCTGATCGTCTCTGCATCTCCTCCTTTCTCCTTCCTATTAATCAGCTTCTTTATTTCACTGCAGTCAAAAGCAAAAGTTTGAGACTTGTCAGCTCAGCTTTTTCCTCTTCCCTTGGATAAAGTTTAAGTGTCGGGAGAGACGCATCAGGTGGCTCCTTCTACCACTGTGTAATATTGAATGTCTTATCTCAGAATGAATCGCTGCGATATCTGCCAATGACGAAAAGAGCCACACCTTTCCCCCTGCTTTTCATATACACATCCACACACACACATGGCTTTTTCTGAATAAAAAAAGGAATGAAAATAACTCCCTGCGTCGTAAACGCAGTAAACTGATAAAAAGAAAATTAATAAAAGGGGCCGACATTAATTCCACTCTTCCATATTTTGTGTGGTCTCCGAGTCTACGTTTTAATTGTAACCATGTGTGTGAGCTTGCTGCACATGATGGTTTTCCAGGGGGGGGGGGCTTCACACCTTACTGACGGCCTCCATCAAGAGACGAGTCACTGCGTCTCTATTTTCTGCTCCTAATGTGTCGCTCGTCGCTAACCTGTTCCACATGAGAGCCGTCTGGGGTCTGTCACACAGCAGCTTAAAAATATGAATCATAGCCACACCGAAGCGTGTAACGTTCAGGGCCTCGGTGTGTATATGCCCGTGTGCCCAATTGTCCTCTTCGATAAGCTGCCAGTCGGGGATCTGACCCACAGGAAGCAGTATTTATGTCCATAAACTGCAGCTGTGTTACATAACTTAAAGCTAAACAACAAAAGGGCAACGCATTGAGAGGTGGAGCACATTTCTTCTGACGGCACACGCTCGCGAGGGTAATGGTCAAGTCTCAACAGCGACGTGAAGATGGAGTAAATAGTGCTGTTGCTTTGTGTTCCCTGGTTTTCTTTCCAGAACCAAGACCCTCTGAAGTCTCTTTTAAGGAACAGCAACATCCAGATGAAACAGAATTAATGAGCCAGACAACACATGAAATTTGCATCAAAACGTATTTCTGGTAAATTCATCACTGAACCGAGAGACAGCCAAGAAACATTTCCCAGAGGTCCTTTTTAAATCACTTTCGAGATGCCACAAGAAGAACTAGGCGACCAAAGTGCCAGGCTGGTCGGCATTTGACCAGCAGAAGAACTGTGTGATGACATGACCTCAAGGTCACAAGAGATATGGTTTATATATTTAGTTATTAATACACAAATGGATCGCTTTACTTGCATCAAAGAATGAAGTTAAGTCAATAATTATATATAATAATAATATCATATGATATCAATTCACCAGATCAGCTGATTTAAATCCTGGCTGATGGGCAGCATTTTAAACATACCGGTGGAAGTGAAGACAGTTTGGAAAAAGAAGTGTCGCTACAGCCTCGGGGTAACCCTCATCCTGAGAAACAATGTAAAGAAAGGAATATAAAAGCAATAAAGGGCGTTGCCTTTGGTGGGATAAGGAGGATTAGGAACATTAGTTTATTAAATCAAGTCAAAATGCTGGCTCACATATCAGACCTTGTTCAGCGGGAATAGGTCTGACAATGACGACAACAACAACAACTGATGTTTACAAACCAGTGATTTTTTTACGGAAGTAAAAATTGCAATAAAACCATCCGAGTAGAAGATAGAGTAAGTAGAAGAACAGACGTATCAGCAAAGTGTCCCGAGTCCCAGTGTGCCGGTTCTCATTCCTCACTACAGTAAACTAGGGCATGGCCGTATTGATGAAATCAAACATAATATTTTACTATTGCCGGAGATTTTACATCACTTCTCAATATCTTCACGGAGCAAAAAAACTATGCAATAATGCAGCTTTTAAGAAGAGGACAATCCATCAGTTAAATCATGACTAGTGCAGTATGACAATTGTAATAATTGTTCAAAACTTCTATGCCTTTGATACTACTTTCCAACAATGTATAGACACTAAATAAGTTTTAAAAAAACAGACAATCAATAATAAAAAATAATGTGTAGTTAAAGCCATAATCATGATGGCACGATAAAATCAAAAGATGATAATATTGTCTTATATCACAACTTTGATATAAAACATTACGCAGCTCGAACTACAACCAGCCATTTGAGTTCTGAAGAGCTCATCCCATACTGCTGAAGATAATGAGCCAGTGAGGCCTTCGGTTGCCACAGAGGATCAGAACGGCCAGCAGAACTACAAAAAGCACCAAAGAAAAAGAAAGAAAAATACTGTTGTTGTTGTTGTTGTTGAGCTGGCATTTGTTTTTCGCAGTTATCACAGTGACACAAATCTAATACGGTTAAATTCATAACACTGGTTGTTGGAGCAAGCAATACTGTGCAAAGCCTTGCTTCCACAATCAGCCTCTGTAGTGCGAACCGGCCAGTCTGATAACAAAGCCCTTTATTATCACGGCTTTGCTCTGTGTAAGAACACATTTATTATCAACACTGCTGTGAAAGACTAAAGGAGACGGTTTTCTTACAAACACTAATAAAGCCATGGGGCCCATATGAGCAGTAAATGGAATGACAAAAGTTGAGCTGAAACAGGAATTGGTCCACTGTGAGCATAAGAGGTCTCACAGAGTGCTCATTAGTGCTACTTGGTCAAAACATACAGTATGAAACCCCATCAGTCCTCCGCCGATGCCTTTCCTCTTCCTAATGACTCGTCCAGTCTCGCATTCAGAGAGCCCCATACGGATTGTGAAGATCTTCCACTTTCAAAAATCTCATCTATGTTTTGAGAATATGCCCAGGCAATTATTAGCATCAGAGCAGCACACTTTTCTCCCCCCCCCCCCCCCCCAACACACACACTAATGTAAACCCCAGCCGACCACATATCCACTCAAGAGACCCCCCTTGCTCATGGAGCGCAGACCGGACTGCAAACAGGGGATGACAAAATCAGGGTTCGGTGTAACCTGCTGAACACGTCCATCAATCAGCATCAGCATCCGTCATACAGATGCAAGCCTCGGTGCCACTAATGGGATCAGTGTGCACGCGGCGGGGTACATCAAATCATTTTTCTGGAGAAAAAAAAATTTGCTTAAGTGCTGACTGAACGGTTTAACCTTAAGGGAATCGGTGGAAACATTTATTCAAAAAAACATCAGGGTTAGATCCATCCCACAATTATTTCCAGCACAAGCCAACCCTGGTGCTCTCTCGTGTGTAGTCCAGCAAAGTTAAACAAATCAGCGTTGCTCTCCAATATGCGTTTTCCGACTATCTCGTTTTCATCAGAGTGGTTTACGAGGTAGTTTGCAGTTCCTTTACGGACGATCCATCAATCCTCAACTCTCTTAATCGCCGGCATGTGCGTTATCTGCGGTGTTAAACAGTTATGGAAATGTATTCAAAGATTACATCCAACGCGGCCAGGTGAACCAACAGACTTCGTGGCCCCGGAGGCCAACAATTTAGACAAATGAAACCGTGTGGTTTGATGTCAATTGACATCAGGTCCTCGAGATAAAATGGTTCTTCAGCATCTGCCAAAACTGCAACAGTATCGAACAAGATGTCAGTAAAAGTGAGTGATTAAAACATAATAAATATGCATGACTGTTTAGCAGTGGCAGATGGAGCAAACGTTGGCTCCTGAAGGTACTGTTCTAATTGAAGTCATAATAACCCACAGATACTTTCTGTGATGATTTACTCAAGACACACACACACACAAACATACACACACACAAGACACACAAACGGTGTTTTCGGGACAAGGTGCCTGGTTTCAAAGCACTTCAGGAAGTGAGAAGAAATAAATAAAGTCAAAACGCGTTAAAAAAAACAGACTGAGGAGTAAACAACAAACAACAAGGAGCAATCTAAACAGTCACACGCTCCGCGGAGGAGTCCTTAACGAGGCGGCGGCGGAGGCCCCGGAACACAGGAAACAGGCTGAGACGAGGCGCGCCTCTCACGACTCCCGACTCCCAATCCCCCCCCCTACACACACACACACACACACACATACACACACACTCACTCGCACACTCACACAGTCCTTCTCCTCACAATAGACAGACATTCCTTGTGTTGGTGTTTCATGCACAAAACACTAGCGTGAGAGTTGTTCGCGTTCACGCGACTTCGAAGCAAACGAACTAATCTCGCGCGCAGCCACACGAGCGACACACACACACAGCCCCGTAAGCCCCGTAGCTTTGTTTTCTCTTTTTCTTCTGTCTTCTTTTATAAATCACAAACCCGTCCAAAACTTGTGCTGCAGAGTGAGCGAGAGAGCGAGAGAGAGAGGGGGAGAGCTAGGGCGAGCTAGCGATGGAGCGTGCAACTTCTTCTTGTTTACGTACCGACGCCGTACTTTTCCCTCTTCGTGGGCACCCAGCGAGACATCGTCCCCGAGTGGTCGCGTGGGGGTGGCCGAAAGGGGCTCCAGTCGTGACCTCTTGTAGTTAACGCGGACTTTTTTCTCTTTTTTTTTGTTCCTCCCTTCACTTCGCTCCGAGCTTTGGGGAGCCACTCCGAGCAGCCATTTTCCACCAGTGACAGGACGCTCCGCGAGGGGGAGGAAGGGGAACGCCGCTCGCACCGCGGCAGTCCCGCTAAACTTTCCCTGCTGTGGACGCAGAGGCGGAAGCGGCCGCATGACTGCTGGAAAGTTTCAAATTAGTTTCCGTATAAAAAATAAAATGAAAAAAACGGGAGAAAAAAATTAAACAGTGAATACACTTTGAGACCTTCGTTAGGTCCTTATCCACTAAGACATATTTCCCAGAGGATAATGTGTGCTTTTATATGTTGTTGTTGTTGTCGTTGTTGTTTGTTTTTTAATTAGTTTACATTTTTTTAGAATGAGCTTACTAAACTTTTTACGGTACTTTTGAAAAGAAAAGAAAAACCTGATTGTTTGGTTTGATTTTTTCCTCTATTGGGTATATAATGCTTGCAAGAAGATACACAAAACACAGATATCCAAAACAGAGAACAATACACAATACTACTATTGCAAAGTGGTGTTTGATTGTGGTGCATTGAGTTTGCCTTCGATTAGTTATAGTTTAGACACAATTCCTTTTTATTTATTCACAGGCAAAATATAAGCGTTGGGGGTGTCAATGATATAATCTCTCTGCTTTACTCATCTTAAAATACATACATATTATCTAACCATTAAAAAAGCCTATTACTGTGACCTTTAATATGGTGATGCAACACACAGAGAGTGTCCCTCTGATTGGTTCAACCACATAATAAGATGTATTCAGCTTTTGTCCTTGTCCTTCCTTTATGGTGAAGCTACAGGAGCCAATGTGAGCCTGTGATTCTGAGCTGTTATGTGTTAAACTAATAAGAGTTTCTCCACAGAGCTGCAGGTGCTAAATAAATGACATCAGGGGGATGCACCTGGTGCACACATTTGAAGACTCTCATCTTATTTCATCGTGTTTGCACAAATGTTGCATTTTTTTTAATGGTGGCGTCCCATCTTTTAGAGAAGTCTCTCAAACCCATGACCTCTCTCTCTCGTCGCGCTCACTTTCTCCACTTGTCATGTTGGAGTATCGCCAGCAGAGGGCGGTGTCGCTTTCAAACTGACGCTCACGTCCAATAAACTACATCTCTTGAACCTTGTTTAAATCTGTCCCAACTCAATTGGGTTCTTGATTTGATTTGATGTTATCAGACAAAGAATGTGAGAAGAAGCTGAAACAGAATCTTGCCTCGCCTTGAAAACGCCCTTCACCCACGCAGCGTGGGACATCATGTGGGTCACGGCTACTTATCCGAGAGGACACTGGCCCATTTTGAGGATAGCCTTGCAAATGTCACATGGCTCGGTTGGAGGCCTGAGGACAACAGCGCCTCATCCTCTGCCGCCAACCACGAGATCACAGGGAGGAGCAGAAAACAAGAGGAATTCACGAGGACGATTTCTGAAGCACTAAGTGACTCATGGAATACCGTGGATAATCTGCTCATTAGTGATGCTCTATCATCTGTGAGGACGCCTGAATGTCAGGAAGTTTGTATTCGCAGTTTTAAACTCTGGGTGGTGAGTCTGACTAATATAAACCTGAAATTAGACATGTTGTGAATAAAGATGCTGAGTGTTAATGGCGCTATTTGTTTAAATGGAGATCCTGTCATGTCAAGCATTGCATCAACAAGTGTTTGTCTGGTTTCTTCTCTTGGCCCGCCCACCCCTCTGTCTCCTTCCATCTCCCTCTCTACATTGGATGATCAGCCCTTGTGCTCAGTAACTCTTTTGTTCGGCAGAGCATCCCTCGCATTGCGACGGGCCTTTCTGGAGACGGCACTCACCAGGACCTATTTCGAGTGTTTACTTCCAAGGAGTGAGGAGCCCGATGCAAGTGAAAAGGGGTGTTTTGGTGAGTAATATAGTGCCAGCAGCACCGTGGAGCGGTGTAATCAAAGCAGGGAATTTCAATTTTCTACTTCTAATCTGGAATAATTTGCATCTATTTCTCATTCTTGCCTGTACTCCTCATAACAGATCTGTGACATTGACAGCCTCTGGCATTCTTGGAACTACTAATTCCTTGTCACGAATTTCTGGCGTGCCTGATGCTAAGAAGTTCAGATGAGCCAGGGGAGTCTCATTAATACCGCCAGTGTAGAGGGCTTGTATCGTGGCATGTAACCCGAGAGCAGCGACTGGTTACCTGAGCTCCAGAGGGATGACTCTCCGCAGGCCAGCTGCCCACCTACAAAGAGCTCCTAACCGGAGGAGATCGGAAGATGAGTCCTACTGGGGGAGCTTGACACCAGAGGGGGAGGTCTTGGCCCGTGTTTCTCGCCCCCAACGTGCACCTCGGCCCCAGAGCGCCATCGAAGGAGGACGCCAGCTGGACGGATGGCTGGAGCACCTGCAGAGGATAGAGAGTGAACATCTCAGGGCCCCAGTTCATAATCAGGCTCCGGCTTTCAGTAATTGGACAAGATCCATGCCTGCTGTCGACAAAGAGCCCGTCGGACCTGCCTGGAGACAGCCGGAGTTCGCCTCCTACTGCGGGGCCTCGTCTTCATGCGGGAGTACCAGCCTGTGTGAGAGCTCGCTGGGCAGCCAGGAGTCCCTCCAAACGGGATCCTTTACTCCGCCAGAGAGCAGAGGAAGCTGGGAGAGAGCTCACGTGATGCAGGCCCCGAGAAAGGAACAGGCTCAATTTAGTAATCTTGCTCCAGTCACAATCGGCTGGCTGCCAAGCCAAAGAAGAGTGATGGTGGTGGGTGATGCTTGTAACCAACACCAGTCTTTGGACCACGCTGCGGGCCAGGTAAAACACATAACAGCTCGAAAAAGCCTGAAACCAAACAGAGAATTCACTGATGCTAAAGAAATTTCTGGATTTCTCGACTTGTAGTTGAGTAAGATTTGAAGTTATTGAAGAGTTATATTCCTTACCTGGAGAAACCCCAAAAAGATTTCATTTTGGCAGGCCGCTCAAACTTAAAAGAGATTTACTTTTGAGCATTGTGAATTATTCTCTCACAGAAACCTCATAGAAAAGCATTTGTGTCTCTGGTTTAGGGTATCAATGTTTTAAAACAGGCCTTTGGAAAGACGATGGGCTGACTTACCCTGGATTTGGCACCGACTGCCTCTCAGGCAGTGATTCTGACATGTTAGTGAGACAGTGTAAGCCCTGTGAGTCTGAAGGTAAAGTGCTGTGTAATGGAGTTTATGGTGCGTCGTGCCAGGCAAGGCAAGGCAGACTGAATGCATCGGGCCACAGAGAGCCATTTGCAGTCGAGTCCCAGTCGAGAGAAGGCAGATCCTTTCAAATCCTTTGCAAACCGCTTACTCAGCAAGAACTCCACACTTTCTCAAAAGAGAGATTGAGCATTGTGCCGTGAGAACATGGATGCAAGTCAATGTGCAGAGACATTTAAATGGGAGTATTACCAACTGAACAGAGGATTTGACTTCAAAATCAATAAGTTGCTGTTCTGTAACCAAGATCCGACTGAACTGATGCGCAAAGCACATCCCTTCCCTCGTGACTCTTCGCGGAAAAAAATAATATTTTGTGTCAGTGTTTCTGTGCTGAGAGGTAGATGATAGCTGCCACGCATGGCTGCACACTAGGTTAACTTAGCTTTGCACAAACAGTGTAAACAAGGGAAATGGAACACCCAAGGGAAAAAACTAAGTTTTTACTTTTTTTAGTTATATCTATTAGTAAAAGGTTTACCCTATTCCCCTGTAGTGCAAAAGGTAATACATTTTACAATACATATTTTTAACAATTGAGCTTTTTCTCATACTCTGAGCTAGAAATCTTCCACTTCAGTAACAATTACATACGCCAATATATATTTATGGTTTCATTCCTATTTATATTCCGAAGGATGGTTCATATTTCACTCATAGCCTCAACATATTGATTATTATTAATGGAGTGATACAAAAAGATATCCCAACTTCCTTACAAAAATTGTAAAAACAATTGACTCTCATTTTCCAAAAATGGGCAACTTTTCATTTCAATGTATCAAATGTCAGGATGGTGCTGATGCCAAATGAACTTTTTGTGTTATCAAGTCTTCTAAAATGGGCTCTTCTTCTTTTTAACAGGTGAAATTGAAACAAGCCATCACACCAACGTTTCAGATGGCTCGAGCAACAGTCACCAGGCCCCGAGGTATGTAGCCTTCAACACACGCTCATTCCAACTGGTCACAAGTGTCAGCACTGTTCACATTTGCTATGAATTCAAACAACAAAAGCACTGACTTAGTTATGTTGGGGAAAAATAACATTGTAAATTGGACTGAAAATTAAAAAAATAACCCTTAACAAACATCACTAACTTCAAAATATCCAAGAGTTGCACCTTAAAGCCACACTAAACCACGTTTTAAAACATGAGGAAACTCTCTTGCACATCGGAAAATCCCCTGAAACACACAAAGGTTATGTTTAAGTGACGTTTAGTGCAGGATTATCACTGCCAGAACAAATATGGCCAAGGGGTAACTGTAGGGGCCGGGCTAGCCGGAGAGAGAACCAAACGCCCCGCACTGACTGACTGTAGGAACAATCTAGACCCCACCTCCCCGAAAACAAAGTCAAATACATGTACAACTGGTCCTGGCTGTTGTGACACAGTGCCCTGGCAGGATTGGAGGTAGAGGAAATAATCTCTATTTAAAAAGGTGATGAAAAGAGAAGATGAGGAGGAGGCAGAATGAAAAGGAGAGATGCAGACTGATCGGAGGAGCAGCTTTGGTAATCTTTGAATATGGCAGCTCTGCACTCCCTGGGTTTGATCTGAGGGTCGATCTTTCAGCCCGGTCCTTGTTTGTACATAGATTATATTGACACAACTCGGGTTGCTCGCAGAACTCAAAGCAATTCATCCATGGGAGCGGGGGGGAATTTAACAGAAAGTAGCACCATAAACCTTATGAACGTCTCACACGCTGTTACTTAAAAGCCACATGCACAGGCTGTGTTGACATGATGGATATATTTACAATGATGCTCTTGGATTAAAAATAGGTTAATAGTCAATCAAATAGGCCATAAATATTCATATTTTCAGTTCCTTCATGAATAATATTTCTACATGTTCCATGTAATCACCAAATTGGCCACAGCTGCAATGCGGTGAAGAAAGATGATCAACAAGAAACAGGAATCTTTATCCAGGACTGCGTCCAAATGTGTCTTGTTTCGATGCCGGTTGCTTTTGCTGAGCTGTTAGCACATTTAAATCCACGATTCCACATCCAAAACCAAAGGAAACTATCAGAAATTCCATTTGAATCTGACCTTTGAATCTTATTGCAGGCACTTAGTGCCTTCTCCCACCACACACGTCACATTAACAAACCTAAAATGGCCTGATGTTAATGAGCAAATAATAATAAAATTGTTTTTTATACCCCGAGGGCCTTTTTTTCGACAGACTGGCCACTTTCCTCCCAGCTCACACTACTACTATTGCCATTCTACTCACGAGGATGAGGAATGAATTGGAGAAGGGGGGAGGGAGAGGGGACTTCAGAGTGCACTTGCCATATGGCCTTGCTTCTTTATTTTCCTCCGAGTTATTAAACTGCTGTTGATTCAGTAGTGGAGGTAATGAGAGGAGTTCTTTCAGCGGGGGGCCACAAGGTGGTGTGGGCCCTTTAACATCGAAATAAATGGAATTTAGTGATGGCAGCAGGTGTCAGAAGCAGCCTTTATGGCACCTCGAAAGACAATTTTTAAAAAACGTACACGGTGTAATCACATTTGTAAAAGTGGTGCAATGTTCCCCTTGTCCCCTTTGCTTCCTCCCTCAAAGAAAAAAGAAAAAAAAGAGAACGAAAACACCACGGATTATCCACACAGCATTCAAGGGGTTATCCCAATGTGTGAGCCAGTCGTCATGGTAACAGCAGCAGGTGTAAATGCAGCCAGGCAGGCAGTTGAGGTGGCAATAGAGTATCAGTCAGGGCTGTGAGGCCGACCAGTCAAGCTGCTACGTCTCCTGAGGAAGGAGAGAAGTGGCTCCGGGGTGGTGCTGGATTCACTTTACTGGGCCAAAGTCAAATATTGACAGTGTCAACACTGCCACAGAGTCAGAGGAACGCCTGAGTCGTGCGTCTGTATGTGTGTGTAAAAGAGAAATGGAGAGTGTACGTCTTGGAAGGAGTGTGACGGTGGATCATTTGTTTTGTCTTTACACATAGACGTGGGGAAAAGTTACAGCGGTCTGAATGCTTTGGGTGTGAAGACGTGGCAGACCTCTCAAGACTCGACCAGCTTTAAACAGGTAACTGTTAACACCTCTCGAAGGGATGGTTTTCACTTCTTCTTGGGAGATGATGGATATCAGTGGGTCTTTGTGTCTGGGAGTGAATACTACTATGTCTGCCTGGGGGTCTTCTAATCCTAGTGTTATGCGACTGCTTTCTGATGCATGTAGAGCTTCAATCCAGCCCTTTCAAAAGCGTAGAGAAACAACACGTATTTATCATAGTTCATGCACAGCTCATGAGTTTAAAGATCACAAACCTACTCCTGGAATTTAAGTTGAGAAAACCACAATCAAAGATCCTCTGTGGAACTTGAAAAAGTGTCTCAACAAAGCAGACAAAAAAATAGCAGTTCAGAGACAGTCACTGAAATAAGAAAACCAAAAAGAAATGACTTGTGATCAAAACAAAAGCAACTAGCTGATGACTTTTTTGCTTTGCGGAGCATTAACAGCACAGCTGTCAGTGTCTGTGTGCTGTCTGCTGCTGCAGTATTTATCCAAAGCGCCAGACATTTTGTGACAAAACGTATAGTTTGGGCCTTTTACAAGATTTAAGTCGACCACATAGTCTGCAGCAATAATTACCTCAACATACAACATTAACGAATGAGGGATCGGGGCGCGATATCACATCATGAACCCTGCTGGAGGACAACAACAGGGACATATCAGTATTCCTCCATGCTCCATAAAAGACAACCAGACTCCTCTGGAATTGTGGCTTCTTCTTGCCTCTCTCAGTTGCTGTTGAGCATATAGAGTCTCATTGTGATTCTGCGAGGGATACGTCACGCTATGTGCTGGCTCTCCCTGCTGCGGCTTCCATTGCTAATGGGGCCGTGTCGAGCATGCGGAGAGTCATCTGACTAAATAACAAACAGCAAAGCCCTGAAGAAACACAAGACAGCTGACCTGCTGTGGAAACGTTGTATTAAAGAGATGTCATAGTGTTACTATATGTGTTATGCTTCATTTCTCAAATTGGCAAGATGAACCTACAGCATATGTTTTATTGTTATTGATTAATTACAAAGCATTTAACAAGGAGATATTAGCAACAACAGGGGGGCGGGATGGGGTTTCCATTCGTAGTTAAGGGTTCTTTATCACAGAGAATCTCTTTCATCCACATGCTGTAGGTGCCAGAAAAGAAGAGCTGTCCTGCTCACGAAGGGAACAGACCTGGAGCCTTCCAAGCTCTGAGGAGAGCATGGAATACCAACAGGGTGTCAGCTTTCCCGGGAGGCAGGCAGTCCAAAGAGCTCCCGACAGGGACCAGCTCAGTCCCCAACAGGTCGTTTCTCACACCCAGCGCAGTCCCCTTCCAGCAAGCTCCTGCGCATCAAGCGACATTTGCAGATCCCTGCGAACCACATGCTCCGCTGCGCGGGACAAACGGCACAGACACCAACAGGTCACACACGCCTCTGCATAGGACAGACGGTGTTCAGCCCCTAAGGGCGACAGCCCCGCTGTGCAGGGCAAACTGCAGCTCACAGCCTTCACACACACAGACCGACTCCGCTGTGACGACACTCATCCCTCAGAACAAAGGCAGCTTCTCCTCCATCACCATCTCCTCCAGGAGAGTGAGCAGATCGGCCAGTTTGCCTGGCGACGACGCCTTCAGCCGCTCCGGGGAATCTCCTTCTTCCACCATGGAGCCGAACTCCAGGATGGCCACGGTGCAGAGGAAGGCCACGATAGTCAAAGTGACAGAGCAAAGGATGGTGTCCAGTCCTTCCTTGAGCACCAGAAAGGTGGTGCCGCCGCCGGACAGCCGTGCTCTGGACACAGTGGTCCACAGACGAAAGGCTACCATCATCAAAGTGACAGAGCACAGGGAGAGCTACAGTCCCAGGCACCCAGTGTACAGACACAGCTACACAGAGGGGGCGGACCAGCACAACAGCACATGGGGTCAGGGACAACATTCACGGCTCAGCGCAGCACCTTCACGTCACCACCTGGATTCCACACAGAGGCCGAACTCTGCCGGAGCAACACACACGTCCACTTTGGATCCGGTGGGAAAGAATGACACGTGGCACACATCCACACTGAGTCTTGTCATGAGCGGCCAGCCTGCGATAGCAGACCCCACACCCTCGGAGGTTTCTAGGCAGACATTGGACCCGCCGCGCAGACCACTGAGCTGCTCTGGCAATATGTTTGGACACACCGATCCGAGCAGGGAGACTGTGACACAACCAGCGGCCAGGAAATTGAGCTTCGGGCTCCCACAAGGGGCCGATATCAACCCCACGAACTCCAACAGGAGTCTCGTCAGCCGTCAAACAGCGGGGAACGAAGCTGGTCAGCCGGTGGGCGGCCCCCTGTGGCCAAACGGAGGCCAGTGGGAAAGGTTGCCACCACAGAAGGCACCGAGGAGATCGTCCTCCTGTCTAACTCTCATCAAGACCCCGGGTAGGTTTCTCTGTCCCACTTCCTGTCAGCCTACAGGCTCCCTTTGTCTCTCATCTCCGTTTTCAAAGGATGCCGATGTCCAAATAGACAACTCCTTTCTGCCAATTGCGTGTTCGGGGTTGAAATGATGACACCCACAACGGCGTTACTCTCAGGTTTGATAATGTCCTCCCACTTTGATGTCTTTTTGATGGCCGTTGTAAGGTTGTATTTACAGACGACTCCATTATCTGTTGCCTTGAGTGCAACTGACACTTATGCTTCTCTGTGCCAATGTCTAATAGAATAGCCCGGACTCAGAGGCCCGTTGGTACCTGCAGACGCTTTGTTGTTTTTTCCCTTTCTTCATTTTCCCCACGCATCTCTTTGCATGTATAATTTATCCTCGTCCCCCGTCTCACCCACAGCACAGGAGAGAAATCACAAGCTGCTAAACAGGGTGAAAATAAAGAATTACGATGTGTTAGAATACATGTTGACATCCAGATCCTGTTATTTAGCTGTTATATGTTCTTTTTACGTTGTAATCAACTTATGTCGACAGAGATCTGTTTACAAAGTCCCATTGTGGGGACTCGTCAGGTTCCTCAGGCCGAAGATCCAAATCCACCGATTAGATGTTGACCGATAGCGTCCTTCTGAGTCATAGCTGGACTTCTACTACCTGCTTGGTTTTTGGTTATGGTTTGACTTAGGAAAGTAAGTGTAACGACCCTTCGTCGTCCCCGTGAGTCTCGGCAGGTACAAAAGAGGTCAACACACAGGATTACGTTTTGTATTATTCCCCTTCTATTGCTTTTATCGGGAAGAGACACACACACACACACACACACAGAATTTATTTGTCATTGCACGACAGGGTTGCACAACAGATTGTAGTCTCAATTTTCTAACTAGGAAAGAAAACAAGCAACAACAACAACGACAACAAAGACTAGTCTGGTGCATTAGCAGCTTCTGTATCTCTGTCCAGACCTCAGCAGGGTGAGCAGGTTGTGGCTGAGGTGGGTTGTGTCTTTTAATATCATCTTCACTCTTTGCAGCCTCCTCTTCTCACCCAATATCCCTGATGCTCAGCACATGAGTGCCAGTGATGTTCTGTGTGTTCCTGATCACCAGCTGTAGAGCCCTCCTGTTAGTTAATGCGACTTATTCACCGGAATAAGTCGCATTAAGAGGGAGTTTTCTGCTGAGTATTTCTTAGTTCATAATGTCTTTTCTCGTGTGAAATTATTCATTATTCCTTAATCACTTTGATTAAGAGCGCCATCAATTAATTAGGAAGCCTGTGCCGACATCATTTAAACTCAACGTTTGATAGAGTCAACCAGCGGATGAGGTGGGACGTTATGAAATCATTTTAAAGCAAAGGTCCGCCAAGTGGCAGCTTAGTAACAGCCGGGGTCACCGTTTTACTCACTTCTCATTTACATCAAAGCCCTCTTGCCTTTCAGATCCCAACTTAGATCTGTCTGAAGAGGAAGTGCTTGCCCTCAATGCAGCCGCCATCATAGCAAATATCAAACTCCAAAGGCAAGTTAGCAAGAAGAAAACACCAAACAGTCGATCTGAGAAGGACTCTGCTGCATCACCTCATGGAAATACTGGTATTATTATGACTTCTCTCATCCTCTCCCATGTAATCATGATGTCTCACTTTAAAACATTGATCTCTGCTACAATTTATTAACTTTGTGGACTGAGCTTTCAAAGCTACATCTTTGATTGAGTCCGATTTTACGACTCTTACATACTATTTGATTCATGCCAGGAATAACTATGTCCCAGCAGGCCCAGAGGGCTATTTTACATTTTGCCCAGGCACGTGAAGGCAAGGCAGGTGAAAATGAGATGCAAAATTATTATTTTTTTCTCTGTCGTGGTTGTGACAGATGGGGAAAAAAGTGTGATGCCGGATGAAAAAAACATCCAGCGCCAAAACCAACCAAATGCCGCATTGGAAACTGAAAGGTTGCCACAAGCTTTTTCTTTACAGGTGAGTTCAGAGGTATTTCAACAATATAACATCTATTAATTGGGATTTCATTCTCCAAATGTCTATTTGCTGCACGTGCTTGTGTGTATTACAACCAGTTTAAAGCATTTTCCTCCTACTTTTTTTAGGCCCATAGTGTTAATGATCTGACAGCTCAGGTTTATCTTAACCCCTTGTGGAGATATACACCGAAAGAGAATGACACATTTTCACAGTCTTTGGACTTTTCCACGGGGTGCCCCAGACTTTTAGTCTCGAGCGGTGGGAGTTGGAACGGGGATGTCGGGCTTAAGTGTTATGTCAAGAAGAGCAATGTGTTTCTGGCTCTTGGCAGGACGCACTGCAGAGGTCCAGGCCAGCCTTCATCATCCGTTCCCAGGGCAGACTGCGAGAGCTGGAGCTAAGGGCACAGGAGAGGAAGGATCTGGCGGATTTGGTAGAGCCGCGGTCGAATGCTGCTGTCAGGCGGAGGAGAGCCCCCGGTGGCCGGGGTCCCTCTCTAAACGGTACTGTGCCACCAGTCACCTCTCACGTACTGCCCATTGTTCTACTGCAGCTGCAGTGGCCGTTTGCCACATCACAATCACACACATACAGACACAGAACACAGGGCGAGGGGGGTGGTTTTCAGCCAGTGTGTGTTGTTTTTCAAGGCTTAGACCAATATTTTTGGATTTAAGCTGCTTTTAGGTAACAATTTGCTCCATTATACATCATATTCACATTCATTTTTAGCTCGAACGGATGCTAATCCACTGAAATCCTCTGCTGAAACCCAAAATACTGAGTCAGCAGCCGTTTTAGACAAGATTATCCACCACAGCTACACTCAATGACACATCAACCAGATTCCAGACTTCCGTGAAGTTACAGATATTGGATAGAAAAGCTAAAAGGAGTAAATGTAACATGAATGAAAGGTACAGAGACAATTCTAAAGAGAACTTTGTGTTGTTGTTGACATGGATCACGTAATAGATCAGAATCATAAATGTAATAAAACATATATTTTCATCTTTACTGTCTTAAGGCCAAATGTAATGGGAAATAAGCATGGAGGAGAGAGAGAATTGGCACTGCAGGCTAAGCTCTGACTAAATACAATAAAATACACTTTAAGTAAGATATGAAACCAATTATGTTATTGCTATAAATATGCATGTATATATATATATATATATATATATATATATATATGCAAGTGCTCATCAATTGAAAGGGGTTTCAGAATGATTGCCAGCATTGGATTACAGCAAAGATATTTCTGTGACCTTCAACTGTCATTAAGCTCTCCACGCAGTGTTCAGTCTGATGAAATGTCCTTTAACTGTGCCAGGATTCACAGTAAACAATAAAGAATTTAACGATTTGTCACAGTACATTTGTAGCTCTCTCTCTGCCCTCTGCTGGCTGCAAAAAAATAAAATGAAGACTGTCCACGACAGCTTGGGAAGTGACAGATTTAAAGAACCAAATTGTTCGACTGCGTTCGTGTATAAATGTTGATGAAAAAGATCACAGTCCCTGCATTGTTGATGAGATTGTTTGGAATATCTTTGAGACGTTGGAATTCATGTTCTTGTTTAAAATGATCTTATCTGTTCTTTTGGGAGATTACAACTTATTCCTTTCTTTTCTGAGTGGAGTATTTCTTTTTTCTCAAATACCCGTAACTGCCATGCTTTAAACCTTCAACTTAATCAGCATTAAATATGTGTGTGTGTGTGTGTGTGTGTGTGTGTGTGTGTGTGTGTGTGTGTGTGTGTGTGTGTGTGTGTGCGAATGTGTCGTACACGCTCCTGTTTGCAGATAACCTTTCCAAACCCAGAGATAGTGTCATTACTGGGAGAGAGATGCAGCCGAGATCTAAGCGGTGAGTTCCATCTTTACCGCGGCACACTGTCAGATGCCTCTTCCTGGCAGACAGGTGCATCCTTATCTCTGGTGTTGCTTTCACGTGTGAGTCTCTATCAGTGACATCTCCATAAGAAATATTCTGCTTTTTTTCCGTCTGACAAGACTTTTGCTCTAATAATGTCGTCGTCCCCCCCCCCCCCCCCATCCTACAGAATATAGTGTTCCATGTATTGAGTCGTGGTGCATAGGAAGTCAATGAGCGTATCCCACCATTACAAATAAATGTCCACCCTGAACTGCCATTTTTTTCTTTACCAGCAACTCCTAAAAGACACAAATTGATCATTTTGTTACAGACCGCATGCAGAGGTGAAGAGGAAAAAAGAAGAGGAGAAGAAGAGGGAGGTGTTTTTGAACAACAGGCAGCGAGCGGAACTTTTCAAGACGGTAATCTCTAAATCTTTATTTGACAAAACACAGGTGCATTTAACCAGGCAGAATTTGGGTTTAGAACAATGCAAAAGACACGTTGTTCCAACCTGTTCCTTGTTATACAGCACAGGATGCTGAGTGTTGAATAAGATGACTTCCTACATTCATACGTGAGGGAGAATAAACTTCATATAAATGGGTTGAATAGAAGATGAACCTACATTATTTCAAACAGACTGGTCCATATGATCAAGAGACCATCTCTTAATATTTAAGCCACACCTGCCTGATTTGTTCTCCCGGAAGCTATTGTCCATAAATATCTACGCCGAAATTATGAATTGAATCACCAAATCTCTGAAAATGTGGAACAAAGCAATACATCCTGAAAACAGCTCGCCACAGTGTTAACAACGTGCCTGAACACACTGAGCAGAACATTAATTGTGTGTATGACCCACAGGCAATTAAGCAGGTGATAACACAACGTTGCTCGATAGGCTCAATTACACCTCGCAAACAGTGAAACGTTTTTCAGTCTTGGCCAACAATGGCTTCTTCTCCCTTCACGGCAGTGCAGCTGCGGAACATAAAGTATTTAAACCGCCTCCCAAGTCCATCGCGGTCAACTGAGAAGAGTTTGAGTGGAACACGAGAGGTTGAAGGATGTTTTAGAAACAGAGGGGGTGGATGGGATGCCCGGGGGATTTCTGGTTATTCTCCTATTGGCCTTATAGTACAATAAATAATATACACCAGAGTTTCACAGTGATTTATTCCCTTTCATATTGTGCATGAGGCAATTGAAGAAGGAATTCACATATTTATATGCATATGGTCACCATTTCTGATCTGGTGAAACAATTTGTGTTACAGGAATATTATATTCTGAACACTCTTTTGTTAATTTGCCATAGAGGGATTTGGGATTTTTTTTTTTTTTTTTTTTTTTTTAGTGCATAGCATTTATTGTTTTAGTAACACAATAAAAAGACTTGAAGACGTGAAGGGCAGTTATGAGCAACTTATTAACCTGTGGAAACGGTTGTTTGAGGTCTGGAGGATCTTTGTCAAGTCTGTGACAATATTCCTGATGATGTCATATTGATGTCATCAGGTTTATCTCCGCTTGGGCTTGTGATTTAGTTCTGCTGAACTGATCGTGATTAACTCTGGCAAAGAAACATCGAAGAAATAAGATGCAACAATGGGATAACTAAAGGATGTAAATGTGTGTTCTGCTTATTTCTAAATGTTGAATACAGACATTTAGTTTATAGGATGTATTGAGCTTTCCTTTTCATTCAGACCAATGAGCTTATTGTTCCACTAGATGTCGCTGCTGCCACATTTTTGATGTTTTCTTTCAGGTCTCCCAGGACTTTGATTAGAAAAGCTGTAAAAAAAAAAAACCCACTTCAAATGCATTTCCTGCTCCTGAAGTGGTTACTTGTTGTCCCCTAAAAAAAAATGTAACTGCATGATCAATAATTATTACCCAGGACAGAGTTTGATTTGCACATTGATCCTCTCTCCTGCTGCACTCCCCTTATGGAGAGACAGTGTGAAGGGTGTCATTGTGCTCAGAGTGTGAGGCCCTGTGTGTTCTTGGGGAAACAAAAAGCCCCCCAGTGCCGTGCCACCATTCAGCCGGGCGGGGGGGGGGGGCAGTGTGGGTGCCCACACACGGCTGCTCTGTGGCAGATAACTCAGGCAAGAGGGGCGATGCCAGTGGTAAAGCAGGATCCTGGAAAGAGGAGCTGGAAACCTGAGTGTGTGGGTGACCGGTCGGGGGGGCCGGGGGGTCCCTCCTCTTTCCGTGCAGGACCATTTGATTCCCATCTGACGTTCGTGCGGTTCAACCTGGATTGGATAAGAAAAAAGGCCTCGCGTGTTTCGTGAGGATTAGACCAGTGATCTACGGCCACCAAGTGGTTTAAGTATACTCTGAGTGCTTTCTCATTGCAGAGACTGTTGGATCAGATTCTTAAAAGGAGCAACAGCTGAGCGACTGACGACAGATGAAGATGACGACATGCCTTCGCATTGCTCAACAGACTGATGAAGTGGACCGTGCCCTCGGACAGAGCTGCGTATGAGCTGAACTATCGGTGCAGGTCATGGGCTCAGCGCCAGCAATCCTTCAGTCTGTTGGTCTCCTGTGTTTACATTACTTATTATTATTCAAGTTACAGATCTGTTTTCCTGAAAGATCAAATCCGGGGTAATCTGTCAAAAGCCCAGACGGTCATTTAACATCTTTTACTGAACCTTCTTTTTTCAGAACCTTCAAAAACTCTTCTGTCCATCTGGCAAAAAAATAACATATGCTGATGCACACAATTAATAACAACAACTTGAACCTGTTTAATTTAATACAGAGACTCTGCTGTAGCTCCTATTCGTTATAATTACCTAATGATCAAACAGTTTAATTGTGTTAATGTGTAACTTTGGATATATATCATCAGTTCAGGAACAGGTGTAACTGGTGAACTTGGAGGACAGAATATATGTGATGCACTTGTGCAGAAGGAAATACCCTCAGAACAGCACGAGGTTTTTTGATAAATGACCTGATGGTTTTTTTTGTTGAAAGATTGCACACAGAATTGTCTTTTGAGAAAAACAGATGCTCGTCTCCGCGGCGCAGCTGTCCCAGCTGCCCTTGTGCGATGCAATCACAAATGCAAGATGGCCAAAATGAATGAACGAAATCGCGTCTCAACGTCCTGTTTGGGCCACGAAAGCAGAGAGCGCATGACTGATACCTTTGTGATGGATACGACATCAACCATCGATGTGTGCTGTTTCTTTTGTTATCAGCTGGCTCTCACTTGATTGCAAATGGCCTTTCTTTCCAGTGTACTTCATGTAATGGTATGCAGAGTGAGCTCCACTTTCACATGATCTCATGTGATGCGGAGCGGTGATATAAGACAGAATCATTCATGATGCTTCACGGTCCCATGTCGGACAGGCTTCAACCGTCGTCTTCCTCATTATAACTGAAGTGGGCTGTGCCATCGTTCAGTGCCAGCTATTAGTGAGATGGAGGAATGTGACCTCTTCTCACTGGAAATGCTCCGTTAATGGACAGTGCCGATTTGAATGGAGCTTTTGTCCCCGCCTTTGTCCCATGATGGACGGAGGCCCGCCAGGACAGATTTATATGTGTGGGATCCGGCGGGAGCGTGCTCAGAGTGCCGCTCGACAACATGATGGAGCGGGACATAAATCCAAAGTGAGACGTGTGAATATATCTTTGTTGAAAGAACAGAAAACAGAGCATAAGCTCTTCATTATTTGTAATTGTTATTTTACTCATTAGCCCTGAAGTTGGAGTTTCTTCATCGTCCAGCTGTTTCATCCATCTGAATTTGCACTGATGTCATGGAGAAGACAGATCATTGCTCTCGACTGATTTTGTAAAACTTATTTCTCGTCAGTGCACGTGCACATGCAGGGTTTTTTGGACGACAGGAGATCCTTAATAATGGATCATAATTGTGTCTGTCTTTATAAAATGAGAACTGGGAACCATGACTGCTGCTTGGAGAAGGTTATTTACTGTGTGTGTGGTTGTCTCAATTCAACTTTACATAGAGGGTTTCACTAAATACAATTATTCAACTTACGGTATTTTGTATTTGACTTTTATTATATGTATTTTATATTTGAACTTTGTTTACATGCAATGTTCAGTTTTCTTCCAAATGTGACAATAAAATGTTTGACATCATGGCACTGAAACATAGTTTTTTCCCCACAAACCACATTAACATGATAACAGAGGGGTGATGGAATCCTTTCCAACAAGTTGGGATTTATTATTGACTGTTATCTGTCCAAGCACACCAACACATATTCCTGTTTTACCGCCAGCTCCTCTCTGCACCTTATCTTCCTTCAAGCATCCTGGTTGTTAGAGAGCAAAAAATCAGCTCCTTGTAACGTCCTAAAGCCGAATGTTGGCTTCCAGTGAAATCAGCATGCAGAGAAACACTCCTCGGTAGTCTTTCATTTCCTTTCATATTTGAACCTGAAAGAAAGACTTTTGAGGAATTGTTTTTTTTACGACACCGTGCTCCACCACAGTTATTATTTAGAACGGGCGTTAGGCAACAATGGGATGTGCTGCTGTGACTTTACCTGAAGTCTTCATTCTGCCTACTGCACCCGAAATGCTGCACTGCCCTCCTGAAGTGGATGGCCATGTGGTGCAGTGCAGAGGGCACACACTGACAGCATTACTGAGTGTTGGAATGGGCCCTATCCAGATGTGGCTCCATGGACAGTAATCCTGTGGTGCATCTCACAGGTGCTTTGATGACAAGGCGAGTAGCTGGTTGTGAGTTTTATAGATATATTGAAATATAATATATAATACAATATGTATTTGACATTGGGCAATATCAAAACACATATTACCCAGCAATCACCATTGCATATCTGTATACAACAAGACAATTGGAAAACATTATTTTAATTGTATAGCTTATTTAGTTCATTCTTCTTTAGGTGAGCCTAGTCTTCAGTGCAATCGCACTGCCATCACAGTGTTATGTCGGCGTTACTGTGACTGCTGCAAGTCAACGTTCAACTAAATGTGCACGTCAGCATTTCCCACACAGAATGCTGCTTTCAGGGTTCTCTGACTGGATAACAACACGCGTGCATAATAAGATCTGTGAGGGAGGCCTATGTAGGCTAGATGTGCACTTAATGTGAGTTTCTACAATCTACACACAGCATGTGTGCACCTACCGAACCCCTTTGGGTCAAGTTGAGAAACGGATAAGAGGAAGACCGGAAAATAAAAGATGTACCTTCAAATTAAAACGCTCGATTAGCGCTCTACATCCTTCCAGGATGATTTTGTGTGTCATATATGGTTTGAATGTCTGTAATTTGTAGGGCTTCTGTTATATAACAGCAATAAATCTTAAATCAAAGTAAAAATAATAGCTTATTCTGCATGTCCACTTGTGGCATTCAGCCTATGATAGGTCATAGGAGAGAACACACATAATTAGCATTACAAACATAATTTGTTTATTGATTAAAGTTGTTGTAGTCTATTCATTACGTACGGTCTTTAGTTGTATTAGAATGTAAAAACAGTATTGCAAAAGTGCAATTTAGCGGGCTTTATTGTGAAAGATGTAACCGGATGCTGTGCTTTGTTCATTCCCGGTAGCTTGATGCTCGTTCATTAATATGAGCAGGCGCTAGGACCCCGCGGAGCGTTTCATTCAAGCACATGGTCCCCACTCATAAGACAACACTTATCGCCAATAATTGCTCTGGAATTGATGTCATTCCAGTGGGCGACTGAGACAGAAGCGGCTTGTGTTGGCTACTTGTGAATGTTTTCACCGGTCGCTCCACATATACTTCACATTTCTCACTTTTTTGTCGTTGTTGTTGTTGTTGCGCGAGGCGCCTTTGGACTTGGACGTCTGTGAATGGGGAATTGAATCAGCTGTCCTCGGGATTTCCTAACGCACCCCCTTACACGCTCGATCATATTTCAGGAAGTCTTTTTATTTGTCTGGGGGTGGGGTTGGGTTGGTTGGGGGGATCTTGCACATCAGCTGTTGTCGGATTGTATGATGGTCGCGCTGCAGTGAACCAGTTGCCCAGTCCCGTCCACGCTTCAGCCGGGCATCATGCAGCTCGCGAGCCGGACTCTGAAGTTTGTTATTTTGACAGCACTTCAGGCTTTATCCATCTCTGTCTCGGTGTGTGCCAGTGTGCTCTCCCGATCTGCTGAAGGTAAGAGGCAAGATGTATTTCGCTTTTGTCTATTATAGGCAAGATCTATGGGCAAAAGTAGGGACTAGATTTGTTCCCTAATTAATTTATTATCAGGAGAATGTCACATTTAAAACCTTCCCCATGAAACATAAAGAAAACACGTATATGTGTATCTTTAAATGAACCTGTCTGCATGCTGTGCATTGTTTCCCTGTGCGTGTCTGTTCCACTCTATTCTATTCTTCACATGCCTCCCCTTTGGCTGATGTTAGTATCTCATGTTTTATGAAAGCCTTTGTTACCACAGCGGTCTGACAGATCTATAACACATGTTTGGGCAGAATGCAACATCTCCAGAGTAAACAAGCTCGCTAAATTCATATATAGCTTTCTCTCGGTCTCTCCCCGAGACCTGTGTGCGAGAGGCAAAACATCACACGTGAGCGCTGTGCACCTCGGAGGAGAGGAGAAGCTGTATAATTGATGATGCTGAAACTCTCTTTTGGTAATCAGTGGTAGCACTTCAGGCATTTCGCTGGCACTTAAAACAAACTTACATGTTTCAATTATGGATGAATTCCAGAGTCATTTTAGTGGCAAACACCAAATAAAAGTGTTTTGGTTTTGATCTTCAGAAGTCAAGGTGCTTTTTTAGAAACCTGTAACGTGCGCTGTTTATGATGTTTATGAGGTTTACGACAGCCGAGCAACACATGACAAATAGCTGCTTTTTGAGAGAACTCTGGGGAGATGTCCTGGTGTGATGTCAGAGTGTGTGTGTGTGTGTGTGGTTTGTCCCACTGGTTGCATCCCTCTGGGCGGTGGCTCATGATACCCCAGTCACCAGTGCTCCATGAGCTTCAACAAGGACACGACACAGCATGACCAACAGCGGTGAGCGTTATGGCCCCCGCAGAAAAACTCTCACGCCCCGACACGCGGTCGGTCTCGACACCCGACTCTGGGAATCTCGGGACCTCATTACCGGCAGCGAGGGTGAAATGTGTAAAACTGGGATCAGAGCGGGAGGAAGTTGCTCATTTATTCATCAACAGTTCGCCATCATCGTCAGTAAACGTGTGAAAGTCTGAGGCCGATCTGTGCAGACAGGATATTACCTGCTCGTGGGGTGGGGGGGTTCTGATTGAGATAAATGGATGCAGGGAGCTGTGTTGAGCAAGGGCGCAGGAGGTGGGGTCGCATTGAAAAGACATAGAATCAATGGCGGCAACAGTTTGAATATTATCGTGTAGGATTTCGATGTTCTTTCTGTGTCTTGAATCAATTCAAAGCCCAATGAGAGGGCATCACGGGGGCTCCCTTTCCACGGGTCTCCACTCCAGTCGGTGCAAACCTTTATCTTCGCTGTCAGGAAACTCCAGGTTTCTCAGGAGAGATGCAGCAGTTCATCTGCATTCATGTTTGCATTATGTATTTCCTGAGGCCCCTCAAGCTTTCTTGATGGGTTTTCCTCGCCCTGCCGGTCTCGTGCATGTTTCTGTGATGATGATTGATAAATGTTTTCCTCCGACGGTTGACACACTTAGTGTCAGCCAGTATTTATTAGCCCGCTGTAGCCTCCTGATCCAACCGTCACGACCCGGTCGGCCTGCATGATGTGACCGATCTCCAGTCAGACGCACTTAGTATCTTTCCCGTGTGAATGCAACCTGGAGCCTCCGGGATGGATTGTCCGTAGTAGTTAAAACCCGGGAGGCCGGGAGGAAGAAGACTTGGCTAATGTGTGCCGGTGCATTAAGACAGATGGATCAACCAGTTGCTGGGATATTTATATAGGAGGGAGAGCTGGACTGTGCTCATGTGGCCTAACCCTGCCTGTGTTGCGTTGATTTCTTCGGAGCTGCTTTTGGACTCATTTGACCCCACCCCCCCCCAACCACAACCACCCACCCCAACAAAAGCTTAACACACAAGCTGAAACCTGATGCCGGCTCTGGACTTTGTCACCGGACTTTAAGTCAGGTCAGAGTTGAGCTCAGTACAGACTCCCCCCCCCCCACCCCCCGCCCGCCCGCCCAGAGCGTCTTCTTTCTCTCTCTGGTCAGAGAGGGATGCCCAATTGGCTCAGATATCTCTTTTCAGTGTCAAGTGTCAAGTCTATCTGGATTTGTTCACGTTCCACCCCATCAAGTGTGTCAAGACCAGTGACAGTTTATAAGCCTCTTCTGGTCAGGTCTTGTGTCCTGCAGAGGTTTTAGTAATAGCATATGAATAAGATTTGCTATAGCTGTCCGATCGTTCTTTCTCAGGCCACAAGAAGAGCTCAGAACAACTGGATTCCATTTAGATGAGCAGGTCCAGGATTTTTCTATTCTCCATGCTGGTTCACTAAGGGACAGACGTAATGCAACGGAGCATTTCTCACGTAGGCAGTTTCCTCAATGTGGTTTCACTTGTGCGAAAGAGTTCCATCATCACCTTTTAAAGTGGTTCTAAGATGTGAGCAAACGGTTTGCTCTTCAGACAGAAAAGACTATTTCTGACTTTCTGAGTTTTAACAACGATCCCCTCTTTGGTTGAGATTGAGTTTTTTTTAATCCAAGCAGTTTTAGCAGATATCACATCACCTCGTGTCACGCTTTTCTGTTTTTAATCGGCAGGAAACCGACACCGTGCTTTTCACATTGATCTTGTTCATTTATTCACTTGGTTTGCAACTTGAAAATCACATCAGTATTTTAGTTTGTAATAATCCTGCGAGAGCAGAGAGAAGGATTCAAGAATTCAGTGCGTTGCAATTCCAGATTAACAAACTTTACCCTGCAGTGCTCAGGGACACATCCCCACTGGGACTAGACTCTTTGTCTTCCACTGAGATCTCAAATGCAGGATTTTGGGGGGTTTTGGTCTCCGATCCACATCATCTATTTTCAGCATCCGGCCAGATTCCACTCCCCTATCCCTAAATGGGAAAGGACGAGCAGGAACGAGACAGGCCAGCTCCTACCTGGAGAGGATTCCAACAAATTGGCTCAAATATAGTTCTGCTGCAGCCAGTTGCTTTGTCTGCATCTCTCTCTGAGTAATGATCCCCAACACGGGAGGACTTGTGCTGTATTTTCAAGAGAAGCAGAGCAAGCTACAAGATCCAAAATAAAGATGAAAGTTTCAAGTAGAAAGTAGACTAAGATTGGGATGTCTCAGTTGTTGCAGTTCTTGATTTATAATATCCAGAGTTGATGTCTTGAAGTAGCTCGTCGAAGACATTACATTTTTAATAACATAAATATATCTTGTTGAGTGACTTAAATATCAAAATGAGTGTTAAATGATTTTCTGCAGATCAACTAATCTATAAATGGGGCGTAATCCTTCATGTTTGACTATGAGGTAACGACACGGACGCCGCTGTGCAACATCTCGAGGAATGGATGATGACATCGCGGCTTGAGTTTTCGTTTTTGTAGTCCTGGTGGTGCTTTGAATGCGGGCCAGGCATGTGCTTCCCAGGACAGAGAGGGCTTCCAGGGCGCCGCAAATGAGATCCATCACAGCGACCGTATGAACAAGCGTCCACACAGCTCTGCCCCGGCAGCTCTCTGACTCTGACCTTTGTTGCTGAGGCACACACAGGAGGCAGCGCAGCAGGGGCTTCTCGGACAACATTAACCCCCCGCTGGGCCAAGGGGAAGTTTATGCTGCGAGACCATCTATTTCCCATGGAGTCGTTACGCGCTGACATCATGCTAGTGTGATAGTAAATGTGTTCAGGATACAAGGTGTGGGGGGGGGGGGGGGTGAAGACGGGAAAGGGAAAGAACACAAAAGGGCTATTTACCGGTAGAGGGAGCTCAGTGTCAAAAGGCTGGATTATGCTCTTAAAGAAGTAATCCGTAGAGAAATCCCTCCATCAACAACTCTGAGAACTTTTGACACACTGCTACCTTATTAGATTTGATTTAAGGAGACCCTCTCTCCAATTTGAGCAGATTGCTATTGCCATGATGTCACCCACAGGTTTCGATGTTTCCGAGTGCGACCCTCAGGGTGTTGACATAATGTCCCTCAAATGGGTCAGATGTTTCCTGTGGAGTCGAGCCAAGATTAGCGGACACTTTTCACCTTTGCTCTGTAATCCCCATGAACCCGGCACCGCGAACACATTACGGGGAGCAAGGGGAGATTATTCGACGAGGTGATTGACGGAACATGAAGTCCTGCTTCCCAAATATGAGGAGCTGCTGCTTTTCTCAGTTGTATTTCATCTAGGGCTCTGAGTAATAGTTATTTTCATCAGCAATTCATTTGCGTATTTTTAGTTGCATTTTTTAATGTCTTTAGAATATCATAAAATTGTGATAAATGCTCATCCCCCAGGGCCCAAGATAATGTCCTGAAATTGCTTGTTTTGTGGGATCTGCAGTTCCAAGGAAATCTTTTTTTAGAATTACATAATAATGTAGCAAATGCTCCAATTTGAGGGAAACTGGAACCAGTGAAATTTTCACATTTGTGTCGGCGGTGATGAATTGAAATGGAATATGTTTGGTTGGGACTGTTGGTTCATCAAAACAAGCAACTCAAATACATCTGGAACATTTATAACCTGAGAAGGGCATTTTCACAATAATTTTTTATCAAAGCTTTATCAAATAAAATATTCATTGATAAAAAAAGGCTTAATAGCAATCAATAATGATATTGTGATTTGTCCAAGGCCTAGAAGATGATGCAGGAGAGAAAGAGATACGGAAAGGCAGCAGAGTTCATTGCTTTTGTCTCCAAGGTCATTTATGAAAGAGCGTCTGCCTCTTCCCAATGTATCATTCATCAATTTATTCCCAATCACCATTCTGTTTGAATTAGCATAATTTGCCCACTCTGATTGGGGATGAATTTAATGTGTGGTATCGCTGTCAATCATCCATTATTAAATGAAGAATAGCCATAAACAATAACCACGTTTTCCCCCGTGAGCTGAACCAACGTTTGGCTCAGAAACTTTGCTGGATCATGTCGCTAATCCAGTCAGAGCTCTGATTAAAGATACCCATCAAATCTGGACCAAAACATAGCTTTGGATACATGCTTTTGATAATTACATTATTAGATTTGCTTTATCAAGAACACATTTCCATGTGGAATGTGTTACGTGGAACTTCCTTACCTTTTTTTTGTCTTTGTTGTGTCGTACCGCGGCTTGAATCAGGCCAATTTAAACGCACCACTCTGTCCTAATTAGATCCACATGCTCTAATTTCAAGCCCATTTCCTCCTGGGGGTTTGAGTCGTAACTAAACATTGTCCACCCATGTCAAACAATGCTGCAATGACGTCTCCGCCGCACTTGTTTTTCTACTATTCAGGGGACTTTGCAAGTAAAACGAGTGTCATTGAAGCTGCCAAAGGCATTATTTTCATTGTCATTCTGACATTCTCAAGATCGGAGAGAATTGCTCTCAACATGACTTTGGAGTGTGTCCTTGTGTGCTTTTCCCCCCAGCGCCAGCCATCAGACAGGGGTGACTCTGATTAGGAGTGCTTTTTATTGATGTGTCTACGTGTAGCCTGTATCCCATCTCGGTGTGGACCCTCTGCACATGTGGGGGGTGCACGGCCTCATCAAGTGTGCAGATGAAAAGAACAGCATGCCATTTGTGTTGGAAAAGCAAAGATTATTATGAATATATTATGTCATGGTTGCCTGTCAAGGAGTGTGTTGCAGTTGGTTGCAAGGAAGCAGACTCTGGGGTTTAATAAAGCCCAACGGCCGTTGGTTTGTTTTGGTGAGGGGGGAAGAGAAGGGCTGGAGTTGTGAAAGGGCAGTAAGAAAGGACGTCTTGACATCTGCACAGAACTGAGGAAGGTCATATGTTCCCTTGGACCAGCAGCTCATTGGCTATGGAGAATGCACTCATTTGGCAGCGTTGATAAACACCAAGGGAACGTTAAAGTACTCCAGCAAGCACTGATTTTGTTTACACGGCTATATGTTGAGGTTAAAACAGGACAGACTTGGGTTTTAAAAAGTGAAAGAAATATAGTCATGGCGTCTTATAACATCCACATTCCCCAAGAAGGGAAATATATTCAGTTGAATTGATCTTCTCATAACCCATAGATTATGATGATGATCGATAAGTACCCTTTGTTTTAAAGGGTCACAAACTAAAATGCCAATCACTGACCCAGACTTTAAGTCGGTACGCCTTGGTCTTGTGCCCCTTTAGCAACGCCTCCCCCCCTCATCACAAGATCCATACGTCTGTGAGGAGCAAACAACGGTGTTCCCTTTTCATTTGAGTAATTTATCAGCCATGTAGAGGTTAAAGGCTCCGATATTTCACATGAAGAAAAAACAGAGAGCACATCAGAGGTGTACTATAAGGGATTCAGGGAATTGATACAGCAGTAAACAACTATTTGCGATGGAAAGATATATAGTGGAGTAATGTCTACCTGAGCGGAGCATGTGACTCTCCCTCTGTGTGTGTTGGTATCCGAGCTTCTCCATTGTTCTTTGGTGACATTGCCTCGCTGGCTGTGCATGCTGAAGTCCAGCATAGCTGCTTAGCTAACGGCCTTCGCTCTACAGTTCCCAGTCAGATAAACACCGTTAGCTCTGATAGCATTTCGTGCTGTTATACTTTAAATGGGACCACAATTTACCAAAGGAATATCATGCTAGTGTGAAGAAGACTTCGCAATTGAGACAATAAATTGAAGTCGATCAGATACAAACCAGGTTTAAGGCACACGGCTACCTGGATGAAAGCAGTTGATAGGCAATGAAAGTGCTCCCAATCGCTTATAAAGCATGTGACGTTGTGAGAGAACTAAGAAAAACCTGATGTGTGTGTGAGATTTTTCCTTCACGTTTTGTTAATCACACGATTACACAGATTGACTTGGTCCCAATCCCCAGGTTCCAAATCACTTAATCCATGTCCTTTGTGAATATGACACTAAAACAGCCAAACAATGGTTGTACAGACAGAGTGTATAATAGATTTAGTTGTTTTTGCTTAACAACACTGCTGGGGGAAGCCAAATTAATTACTTAATCCAGTCGTAAATCTGAATCACATTTCGGTCACTCACACAAGAACAAAAACTCACGTTCCCATTTCCACGTCCACGCACACACTCTCCTCCCACCTCGCATTTGACTTTATTGAGGCAATATAAATGGCACAAACTCTCCTTGTGTACGCTGAAGCATAAGGGGGGCTGAAAATGGCCAGAACTCTGCTTCATTAAGACCTCTGTTTACACTCTCCTTTAATGAACATATAAATAAGGCTTTGGGCTCTGGTGCCACTTTTACCACTCCCTTAATGCCTCTGGTGGCACTTATAACATTCTAGCTAACAAAAGCCACTTACACACTCCACACACCAAATGTCTCTCCCAAGCACGTGGAGGAAAAGAAAACTGAGCTTGCACACTGTTTCCACTAATATAAGCCATTTATAAGCGGGAATTAAATCTCGTAGCACACCACATGAACAAAATGCTCATTCTCTTGTTGACTTTGAAGTCAGGGAACCAAACGCTGTATGGTTGGGAACCACGTCTTCAAAGTTGACGTGGAGCATGCCACAGAAAAGGCTGTGTGTGTGTGTGTGTGTGTTTCCTAACCGCAATGTGGACATGACCTTTCTCTGTCAACTTCTCCCTGCTTCCCCCTCGTGTGTTGTGTTTATCCATCCGTACTTTTCACACTGGTTGTCATGCGTTCCCTTACTCAGCATGCCCACCTCCCCCAGACGGTGTGCTTTTCTAGGACTAATGAGGGTAGGATGCTTCTCCCCCTTTGTGTGTGTGTGTGATGCCAATCCCTCCTTGCCAGAGTCTGCTTCTCATCATGAGTCTGGAGCTGGATGAGGACCGCTGAGCTGGTCACCTCTGACTCTCCGCTATCAGCTGGTGCGGCTCTGTGAAGAACTCCAGAGTGGTGGTTTCCTCAGAGGAGAACCAGAACAACGCTCAGCAGGGGGGGGGGAGGAGTGTCTCTGCCTGACCTGGGTTATTAATGCCGGATAATAAGCAGACTCAGCAATTTAGCTGGGTGAGTCATGAGTAGGGAGACAGAAGTGATGTGAACCTCGAAGGAAGGACCTTGAATGTGTTGCTAATAATACTCTCTGTCCCCCTTGAGGGTGTTTTGTGTTTTTGTGTTTCAAATGGGACCGAAAACTAAGAAGTAACAAAGTCCCAATTTCAAAACATACCATAAACTAGAATGGGCACTCGGTAGAGCGCATACCTTCGCATATCACAATATTGGACATTGAATTATGAACATGTTGGCATTAGTTGCATGCCAATTGGATAAAAATTTACCATGCTATGGTAAAAAGAAGATTCAAGATTCAAGATTCAAGATGTTTTATTTGTCACATACACACACAGGGTGTGCAGTGAAATGAAAGTGGCAATGCTCAGCAGGAATGTGCAAGGGCAACAAGTACACACTATTTACAAATAAAAAACAACACAATATTTACAGTGTGTGTGTGTGTGTGTGTGTGTGTGTGTGTGTGTGTGTAGAGGGCAGTGGGTGTATGTGGGGGGGGGGGGGGGGTGGGAGGGGAGTTCACAATCCTGATGGCCTGAGAAAGAAACTCTCTCGTCTCAGTCTCTCTGTTCTTGTGCGTGAGGGCGCCTGCCTGCCGCCTGAGCTGCAACAGTCTGTTGTTGTTGGTGGTGAGGATCCTGATCCTCCGATCCTGTCTCTCTGTCTCTCCTCCTGTGGTACAAGTCCTGCAGGGGGGAGTGGTGTTCCAATAGTGCGCTCAGCCGAACGCACTACTCTCTGCAGAGCCTTCCTGTCCTGAGCGGAGCAGTTGCCAAACCAGGCTGTGATGCTTCCTGTCAGATGTTGACCTGTCAGATGTTGACCTGTCAGATGTTGACCTTTCCATGACCTTGACCATGACCTTTGACCCGATTGATCCCAAAATCTAATCAAATGGTCCCCGGATAATAACCAATCATCCCACAAAATTTCATGCGATTCAAGAAGATTTGGACCTTTTCATGACCTTGACCTTTGACCCGATCGATCCCAAAATCTAATCAAATGATCCCCGGATAATAACCAATCATTCCACCAAATTTCATGCGATTCAGTTTAATACTTTTTTTGTTATGCGAGTAACACGCATACAAATAAATAAATAAATACACAACGATCAAAACATAACCTTCCGCATTTTCAATGCGAAGGTAATGAGCCTCAGGCCACACGCATAACTTCTCACAAGTCCACTGACATTAGCCTGAAACCAAATCAGTTTCCTGTTGTTTGGAAACGCTCGATGGAGCAGCAGTGGAAGAAAAAAATAAAAGAGCAAACATTTGATTTTTGCCGTTTGCACATAGACAAATGTTGCAAGCCCCCCCTGCTGTTTCAGTAAGAGAACCACGCTTTGGAAAAGCTTCCCCGCTGCGAGGAGCTGATTACCGCAGGAACCCGATTAGCCATGTCCTCCAGTGGCTCTCAGCGTTGCATTCAGGCTCCGTGTGAGCTCACGGCGTACTCTTTCCAGCGATTGCTCACTTAGAAGTAGTGGTAGAAGGTTTCATTGGGTTGGTGGTGTTTCTTTTCTGCCACTTCATCTCCTGGCTGCACGCTCGGCGACGTCAGTATTGGATTCGGGGACGAATATATTCTTAAAACGACTGGCAACGCAGCAGAGCTCCGAGAGCTGTGGCTCAGTTCACACCCTGTCAGAACACAGAGAGGGGAGATAGAAGCATGCTGGGAACAATGCCCCGAAGCGACGTCTAATCCCTGCATTGCGTCCTGGACGCGAGCCCCGTGAGTTATCACACGAGCAGCAGCAACCCCAGTTTGCCCGCTCGAAAACTCTTCACGCCGCTGAACTGTGGAGATTTAAGCAGCTGGAAGGGCAGAGGGGGCGGTTCCGGTTTCTCCACAGGCTTCGGTTCTCATTGCTTGATGTCTGAGAGCGCTGATTACCGCTGCTGCATCCATGCATAATGGCAGAGGAGGACGGGCTCCATTCGACTGACAGCCTCTAAAAAGGAGGTGTTCATGAGGGGCGAGGACGTATCGGAGGTGGCATTTTGTCAGCGTGGATAATTGTTAGTTATGAGAGACAAACAACGTTCAGACAGCGGTATTTGTGTGCCGTGACGCACAAAAGACACATACAAGCACTGTGATTTAGTTGAAGTGACATATTGGAAGGCAGCTGTACTCTTAGGTTGTGTTCTGATGTCGCTAATGAACTCCAGGCTCAGGCCTTTAATAGCGGGGAGGAATTACTCATCGGTAATGTGTGTAGAAAATCAGTTCAGAAATGAGCCCATTCTTTGTGCCCACGGAGATGGACGCCGTCTGGTTTTACAGACACTGACATCATTCAGAATGAAGCTCGATCCCTTTGAAGTTCTCTGTGTATTCTCACATGGTGTGTTGATTTTCTTTGCAGGGAATCCTTTGAGCCCGAGTGTTCGGCACAGACCAGCAGCGAAGCAGAAACACTACGGGACGACGGTTCCTCTTCAGCTTGTTGGACAAGACTGGAAACCCGTCGGCCGGCTCAGATCCCAGGTGAAGAGGAGTTGTTGATGTTTTGCTCTGCTTCCAGTTGTTTATCCGACACTGGTCCAGATATCATGACGTTACTGATGATAGTGTTGTGAAATTTGCCATTGATATTCACGGCCCCCTGCAGATGAATCTTTATGATTACCTCTTCACCTTGAGAGGACATCCCCTCACCATCAGGTCAAGGTGGACCTGTATACAAGAAATATTAAAATCTATACGAGGGATTCTCCTCCTCCCTTAAGGATAAAGCTTCGTATTTTAAGCCATTTCTTCTCTCACCACCATCAATCAGACCAATAACGCTGTATTTCATAACCCGGCAGGCAGATTGCAATATAATTACAGTAAAATAATCAAAATAGTTTGTTGTTTCCACAAACCATTTTGATTTCAATGCCCATTAGGCTTCCACCACCTGTGCAACAAAATGAGTGGGGATTCAGACTGAAATCATCTCTGTTTTAAAACATCACGGGGAGTTGTGTTGGTGGCAGCATGTGTAATATTTAGGATAATTTCCCAGAGCATCTATTAAAAAACAGCTGCGATGTACCTGCCTGCTGGCACCAGCGGGTTGTCCGGGTGAAGCGAACGCCATCGCAAGCGAACACTGCGCTGCGTTCACTGCCATGTGTGGAAAAGAGAAACGTCAGATATTCAATTCAATTCAATTCAGTTTATTTGTATAGCCCAATTTCACAAATTACGAATTTGTCTCAGAGTGCTTTACAATCTGTACACATAGACATCCCTGTCCCAAAACCTCACATCGGATCAGGAAAAACTCCCAAATAACCCTTCAGGGGGAAAATAACCCTTCATGGGGAAAAATATTAAAGTGTGGTTGTTGAACGGCCCAGTCTGGCGTAGTTTATTGCTCTTACACTGCGATGTGTGCCAAGTATACGCTCTGAAACAGGTTGCTAAACAGAACCTTGTCACTGGCGTCCATTTCTTCCTGCCTATCATGTGAATATGGTGTTTAGAAAGTGTTGAGTTTTGATTTGAAACTGTAAAAAACTGAAAACTATAACTCAAATATTTAAAAAAATTGATTTAACCCTCCTGTTACCTTAGGGTCAATTTGACCCCATTCAATGTTTAACCCTCCTGTTACCTTTATATTTACTGACATATTTTACCCTTGGGGTCAATTTGACCCCAGCAATTAAAACCTCCAGAAAATTATTAGAATTAATATTGTTTTCCAAGTTTAAGTGTGAGGTACTTTATGTTTGTTTGTTGACTACCTAAATAGCCCTTTAAATATATAAAAAAGTTGATATTTCTTATATGTTTGACACAGTGAAAAACAGCCTGGGGTCAAATTGACCCCAAAGAACACCGACATTAAACATTGAATGGGGTCAAATTGACCCTCAGGTAACAGGAGGGTTAAATGAAAATGAAACAATTCCTGAACTGAATCAAAGTTATATTTAACGCCAAAAATCGTTTCCTAAACTTTTTTTGAATACGTTGTAGTATTTTCATGACCAAAACTTAAACTTTCAGTTTCAATTATTTCTTTCAAAATATCAAAACTATTGACATGGATTTGGCGCAATAAGACAGCTGCACAATATCAGACTCTGAGAAAAGAAGGAAAACACTTCACAACCCGGCGGTTTGAAACCCAGCATCCTTGGCTCTGTTTGGTGTCATAATCCCAGACTTTAAACAAAATACATGGCTGCCGGGCAGCTTTAAAAGAACAGCGTGAGATTCCAGGTTGTTATATTTGAGTCAATTCATCTGTGAATTAATTTGGTCTGGCTTAACCAAACAGACATGGTGCCACGAGGTTTCTTTGGGACGTTATTACCCGAAGAAAAGAAAAGAAAAAGAAGAAAAGAAACTCAGATCTGCGAAGGAAAGACTTCTCATAATGAAGGGGATATTAAGAGCTGAGTTGAATATATCATTCCCCTAACAACAAGCCCAAACATCCGGCGTACTATCTCTGTCGAAGTCTCGGAGAACGCTGTCTGAACAGAAGAGAGCAGGAAGTTTAGTCCCGCTTGGCTTGTGCAACGATACCGCCTCCAACCGTAAGCGCTCTGCTTCCAGATCCTCTTGTGATCCACTAGACATTCTTCTCCACCGGGGGTGATGGATGACTTAACCCAGAGCAGGGCTCTTTGCCACAGTTGATCCAGATTGAACTACTTGCGTTGCGTGTGTGTGTGTGTGTGTGTGTGTGTAATGTGTTTGTGTGCGTTGTTGCCAAGCGATGAAGAATGCGAGACAGATGATTATTTTTTGTTTTGTGTTTCTGAGCAAGAGCACACGCGAGGGGAGGGCGGTTATGTGTTGACGTGTGTGTGTGTGTGTGTGTGTGTGTGTGTGTGTGTTTGCGTGTGTGTGGGTGTCGGCGCAGCGTGACTGACAGACGTGATGTACGACCGGGTCCCCCTTCATCTGACGCCAACAGACACTCGTGGCCCCTCAGTGTTGAAGCTCAGGGTTGCGAAAACGACTGGCTTTCTGCAGGATTAATGTCAAATGGAATAGAAACATAAAGTTAATCCTCTCAGCTCTTGTTCTAAGATACAAAGTCGTTTCATAAGGATTTCCGATGCCTCAATTAAAAACGGCCTCCTGCGTTTCTTTCTCACAGCGCTGGGTGGCTCAGCCAAAGTTTCATCATGGTTGTAATTAAGCATTTTAAGAAATAATTGCTTTAAAAAAATGTTTTATTGCCACACACAGCACCCGTTTCATATGTTTTCCGAAATCTAAAGCATGCTAGCTACCAGAGCACCGGAGCCATCTTTTCTCCATCACGCCGCTGTCTGTCTGACTCCATAACCAATCCGTCTTCTCCCCTCCTGTCTGTGTTCTCTTCAGAGTCACCCTGCATCACTGAAGCTCCTGATTGAAGCGGAAGGTGAGCAGCTGCTCTTGGCTCTGGAGAAAAACGAGTAAGTGTCCCCCCCCCATTTACACTTGGCCTTCGTTTTGAACTGAGTGCTTCCGACAGTACAAATGGGCGACACATGCACTGCCCCGCGGGCTACAACTGGGGCTGCAGCCAAGTTGTGTGTCACACAGAGCAGCCAGGCGGCGGGAAGGAGGAAACCGCTCCTTCCCTCTTGCGCTGTGTGAATGTGCACCCTTTGTACACACTTTGGTCTTTTTGGTGCGCTGAAACAAAGACTTGAAAGATAGGAACTCTTGAATACATCAGTGAGACTTTGATGAAAACCGACATCTTCCCCCTTCTTCTCCCTCTATCTGTTCATTTGATCGATTGGCGTAACACAGGGGAGAAGGAGGCTTTGTTTGAACACGGCACACACTCCTCGCTCCGTATATTAGGATACTGTGTCAACACGGTGTCAGTGAAGGGACTGGCAGGGAGTGGGAGCATCATTTGAACGACATCACGTTATCCGAATAGGTGCAGTTTGAGACATCGCTGTATCTCTTCGGTGGGATGTATTTGTCACCTTTGCATCTTTGCACAGCGGCTGACTGTACGCGGCCTCGTCCTCCGACAGCCTGCGAGTCGAAGAAGAATGCGTCCTGATTGATGGAGCAATATGTTTTTTTCCGTCCAGCTCCGCTGCCACACATGAGCAACCAGGAACAAGCAAGAGCTGTCTGTGTGACAGAGAGAACGGGGGGGGGAGCGAGAGAGAGCGGATGTGTTTTTATATTCAGAGTCCGCCATTAATCTCACTTGTTCCCAAGACTTAATATATGTAAATTCCACCTGCGGAATGTGGGACAAAGCTTTCAACACCAGCGACCGCAATTTTATGGCTTACCTGCTTTGAAAATATTGTTGACGGGAAACCACACTCCACAGTGTTTCTGTCGAATGACATTCCCGCTCTGCACAGTTGGGGATTTTGCAAAGCTGACTTGCAGATTGTCAAATGTTCACCAGCCCCCTTTTATAACAGGGGCTTGTGTTGCCTTGCAGTGAAAACATCTCATCTCTAATTGGGATCCACAGTAGAAACACACCGCGCATTCCCCCACATGATTATCACCCGGCGTGGCCGTCATCATTGTCCAGTAGCATTACATGTAAAGTCCACAGTTGAGCTCGAACCCCGGGGCCAAAAGGAACAAACGGAGACGTGCAATCTAGATCTTTCTAAAGATGGAAAGACTTTCCTCCAACGAACCTCCATGCATTCCAAATACCAAACCGTCAGACGTGACTCTCAGCCTTTTACAGCGAGTCTGGATAACACGGTTTAATTACTGGGGCAGAGTTTTGTATCATCTGCGGGATTCTCACACACTTCTGTGATAAGTCCAAAATAGAAGCGACTTCATGCCATGCATGTTTGACGAGACGGATCACAAACAGGACGTGGATTTGAAGGGGATGTGTGTTGTTGAGTGGAGTTTGCGCTGCGGATCAGTGCACCGGAGCCAGAACTGAACCTACTGTGCTGACATTAAGTGAGAGTTTTTAGTCTGAGGCTGCTGGCACATTGGCGGCATGCCGCTGATGAAATCCAGTTGTTCAAACACAGACGGGATCAGTCGAGTGAGGGGGAAAAAGTGTGGTCCAGAATTAAATGATTTGATTTAAACCGCGCGGATTTATTTGTGTTTTCTCAGGTCTGTGTTAATAAATATCACTGGCAACCAAACACAAGCGAGATGTTCTCTGCGCAGCTGAATGTGATTATTTCTGTTGTTGTTTTGAGAGGTAAACTCGCTCAGTGTATGTCTGAACTCACATCACCCTGCAGTGTAACAGAGAGCTGGTAGGCTGGCGGATGACAAGTACACCGCAAACAGCTTTAAATTATTTTTAAAAAAAGTATTCTGTCAATTTATTGCAAAAAAAAAAGTTCTCATTTAACTTCATGTTTTAAGTGGCTGGACTTAAGGCCATAAACAAAAACAAAAAATGCTAATCTAACTATTCAGAACACATCTTGACATTTGAAGGTCTTATCTTGAACCTTCAGCTTGATCCCTGTTGTAACAACACGCCACATGTATTTCCCTATAATGTATACACATACTTATTATCTACTCAAGGATACACATGTTCATAATGATTTATGGCCATAATCATTAGAACACATTACAAAGCAGTTTATAATGACTTATAAGGTTAAGTATAAAAATAAGTTATCTTTTTATAGTGCACTATAAGTAGGGAAAGGAACATTCATTTCACATTTCGCATAGATTTAATGTAAATTGTCACTTTAACGAAAGCAAACAACACCAACTTATAATCACGTTATAATGCATTATACAAAGTTGTTGATGTATTTAACTATAACGAATATAATACACTATGAACTTTGTAAAAACACATGTCAGTGAATCTTTAGCACTTTTGAAGTATTATGATACTTGACCTTGTAAGTCACTCTAAAAGGCTTATAATTATTGCTATAAAGCATTATGAATGTGTATGAGTGCTTATACTTATTATGTTTCAGTGCCATTAACAGATAATAACACTAATATAAGGATGTTTATAATGCATTATAGTCATGGGCGTCATAGAAAGTGTTACTCAAACTTGCTCTCAGAAAGCTCAGTCAATAACGTTAAGAAATAAATGTGTCTTCAATGAACTACACATTTAACAAAAACGTTTTATGCTACAACGACTGACTTATTAAACTCCTTTTGATGTATTAAACTTCGATGATAAAACGAAAATATTAGAAGAAACACAAAGAATTCAGATATTCTCATCTTTCAAATGCAGGTGCCATCAGTGGCATGCTGAGCTGTCACATGCCACCAGTCCATTCATGATAAATCTGTGAGGAGAGACAGTTACTTCCAAAAGAAGTTGTGAACTATTGACTTCACACTGTTTCATTTCTCCTGATAAGTGACGCTTTATCATACTGAAATACATGTGTGACATCCTCCCAGTGACAAGTTCCATTACAAAAAAAGAACCACATAAAAAAGCGTTCACATTGTAACTGTCCTTGTCTTTTGGTGTAATGATTTTTCATTCAATGTGAGAAAATGCGTTCTGTGCCGGATGTCTGCTTCTAATGAAGCGCCGTTTCTCTCTGTGACTTTGAGCTGTGTCGTGTCAGTGGCACCGATGACGTTTCAAAAGCCTGGAACATGATGAAAACTGCTCTTAATGGTTTGTAGCTGCTGTGTTTGGGAGGCGATGGGTTGCATTGTTTGGTGTGTCTGCTCTCTGGCATTAAGGGCCGTGGAAGCAGCGGATGTAGGCGTCAGATATTCCTACATTTCCGGCTCCAAATAATGGTTCAAGAGATGTCTGCCTGAAAGATCAAGGCCCCTCTCCAAGTGGAAGTGCTGCCATCTTATGAACCCATGCACTGCTATATCGACAAGTTCAAAACCTTTACGGATTTTGATTTCAGATGATCAGGGTTAAAAAAAGTCCTTTTGTGTGACTTGGCTATAAATGATGCTCGCTCTTATTTGTACAAATATGTTTGTGCGTGTATAAAGAGCATTCAGACATGAAGTACACATTGTTATCATAATTTGGGGCCTCATGGGGAAAAAAGTGAACACATTATCTGCAAGAAAAAAAGAGCATTCGCTCTCTAGACAGTTCTAGTTTGAGCTGCCGGTATTTTTGTACGTGATTTTTTTTGGATCGTTAGCTGCTGCAGTCCTCTGTGCTGAGAGTTGAATATGTATTGGTGAAGGAGAACCAAACAGTGAATAAAGCCCTGGAGTGCATGTTAATATTACAATACTTCTTTAATGAGTAGTTTAATTACAGTGCTCAAAGCCAAACATATATATCTTAAAATGTGGTGCCAGGAGATGCTGTCAAGGACAAAAGGATGTGATCAGTTAAAAAGGTGGTCTATAAAACTACCTGATGCAACCACAGGTGACTTCTAAATCATCCTGGTGGGTAAGTAAAGTCCGGTTTCCCCTTCCAATGGACCGCAGGATCACTGAAGGAGGCCTGGGGCTCGTCAGCTGGGCCGAAGATGTTCTCAGTAGCCTTCACTTGGGGTTTCTCCCTGTTCATCATGTTGTTCAGCCTTAAGCATAAGGGGCCTGGAGGTTTGGCTATTCATCTTTTGCAGTCGGTTGTGCTGCAAAACAAAAAGGCCCTTTATTTTCTCTTTAATCTGGACTTTTCCCTGGACAGAGGGCGGGCAGAGGCTATATATCCTGAGTGAAAGGCCTGGCTACAAACTTCTTCCATCTCCATGTTGTTTGGAACAACAATACAAATGCAGCCTGGGCGGGATCCAGACACAATTTGTCCCAGTTTGGGGTTTTGGAGATGTTATTTAACTCCCTCCCTCAGGCTGGACTGCTGCTGGCCTGTGACCTGTTGCTTCTCTCAATGAAGACATTGTCGTGTCTCACTGAAAACACAGACAGGAAACACCCTCTCTCGGGGAGCTGGACAAACAGAAGGCTTAGGACGCCACACAAATTACCAACTCTTTCTGGAAAAAAGACATCTCTGGTGTCCTCCTTTTGTAGAGTTATTGACCTCGGTTGCTGAGCCACACACAGATTGTGTAAGGACCGTCGAACCCAATGTGTGACCGTGTGTATCAAATCCTTCCTCTTGTCATCAAGCCAGGAGTGTATCAACTCCTTCCCCATTGTTTGACTGGACTAGTTCAAGTGTGTTTATTGCAGAATGGCTGTTATTGACCTTTTTAACATGCTCTTTTTTAACTTTCCCATTGTTTCTTGAAGGTAAATCTTTCTCTTGATTGACACGATGCTTGACCAATAGAATCACTTTCAGTGGGATTTAGTTTTTTAGTATTTAGTTGGGATACACATGACGGGTAGCTGGTTTCTGCCACTAAACTGGATTCTATTTTTTAGTTTAGATATATCTTACAGTCAAACAGAAATCATAACTCATATCAGTGTTTTTTAATTTTGAAACATGCCAATAATACAAAGAACAAAACATAACTTCAACAATACTTGTGAAAAACTCAATAATTCCATTGTTCTTGAGCAATATAGTCTCAAATGGTCAAATAAGAATAATAGCTTCCTATTGTTAAGATTCGAGGGATAGTTGCGGTTTTCTGAGGGGTCGCTTGACTTCCCACCTCAAGATATGTGGATGAAAATGGGTTGCTTTGGTATTAAGAGGATATACGACTCTACGCTTTATATTGACAATAATTTATTTATAAATTCACTAGACACACATCTGGGCTGCACCTCAAATTAATCTTCAGGTTTCCAGCTTTCAGGTGATGTATACCACTCCTCCTGACCGACTATCTCCCCCTAAAGAGCCATCTATCCCCCCCCCCCCCTCTTATAAAAAGACAAAAGTGGGTCTATGTGGGTCTCTTTAGATGCTGTATGTGCTCTTCCTGCTATTTCCCTGTTATCCCTGTGGAAATGACATTATCTTAGGGCATGGTCTTATCCCAAACACACATCTGTATCGACTGTCAGTGCTTAACCAGCTTGTCCTTTGACTCATCGATATATGACAGTCAGACAGTTGGGGAATGAGTCATCGGCAGGTGTGTACTGTACATTACAGCGCAAGTAATTGTAGAGGAGCACAAACAGCCCAGTCCACTCGGCATCATCATGAGCAGATGCTCCCATGTAACTTGGTTATCCTGCATGCTTACCAATGTTCATTTATTCCCCGTCTTACGCAGGCAAAAATACACTCTCATCAGCAAAATTAACACACACACACGCACACAATATTTGAAAACGTATTTCCGGGAAAAGAATGCACTGAGGTTAACTCTAGCCTTTGTACCTTTCTTGTTACCCTGGTGGCTGCAAGGCCAGGATACACTGTGATTCATTAGTTTCAAAGAGGAGCCTTGGAAAGGAGCTCGTCTCTGTCCAGAGCCGGTGCCTTTTAACTACTTCCTTCAAAAGGGAATGTTTTGGAAGGAGCTTCGCGCTTTTGAAATGGCTTCTCAGAAACTCCAATTATTTTCAAGCTTAGAGAAGTAATTAATAAGGTGGACTCGCCACTCGGCGTCCCTAATTAATTAGGAAGCACCCAGTAACTCTGAGAACGGCTGTCCCTCTCGGGATGAAGAAGAGTGAGATGCACACACACCGTGCATCTGTCTAAATAACTTTGTGTTGGTCTAGAAGCTTCTCAACATAAACGTCAAAGCTCCCGAAACAACTCAGTTCACCTGTTGCTAAATTCTATACGTCCAGCTTTCAAGTCGGCCCCTAATTCTCATGTCGTCTCTTCCTTGAAGTCACATAGAAAAAGAAATCAAGAACTTGCTCACCTCAATGTTTCATTTATTTCCCCACAGACATGCTTTAAAACTTATACAAATACTAAGTTATGAAATGTAATGTGTGTTTGATGTAGTTTTTCTAATAACGATGTTACAAGATATTTCAATTGTATCTATTCCATCCATGAATAAAATGTAAATATTCTCATTTATAACTTTTTATTTGGCATTTTCCACAAACAGATTATTCCTTGACATCGAGAAAAATATATATATATATCTACAACAAAATAAAATCAGCACACATCCAAATCCATCCATATCCACATAAACACCCGCCAAAGATTCCCACCCATCCCCTCCCACATGTTTATACCCTCCAAGAGTAGGACCCAATGAGGAGGGAGGGAAGGACCAAACAATCAAACTACATACCACCAAATGATAAACATGGAGTACAAAGTAAAAATAAAAATATTCTCATTTAAATAGTTTAACTTCATGACACCTCCTCTCTCCATCTCCTACTTCACTGAAAACCTTGTTTTAATGTTTCCACATCACTCTTGTGTAACTTCTAAATTGTGCCAGGATTGACCTCCCGTTGGTGAAGTCACAAAATCATCAGCACACACACTTTAAACACAGATTCAAGGTGAGCGCAGAGAAACTTTACCTCTTCAGCAAAAACAGCCTGCTAATGTCAAATTCTGCACATGCACCGTTCTGCACAGTGAAGGTCAAACCAGGTGACGTCACAATCTTTTGGGTGGAGAGGGGACTTTAAGTATGAAACTGAACAAAGGGAAGATTGAGTATCAGGCTCAATGTCTTTTAAAAAAAGACATTTTGTGCGGTGATAGTGGTCCTCCCCTCTCCGCTCTGAGCCTTTTACCAGACGGACCGTGGGGGTCTCAAGACTCCAGCTGGTAGATCTATTCCTCAGCCTCCCTCCCTTCACCACGATGGACACAGCCAAGTAAAACCTGCTGTAATCAGCAGTTTCTCTCTGGGGGACGAGCCATCACCAAAGAGCTCACAGAGAGTAAAGATAAAGATGTACTCTTTGAGCATTGCGGTTTGTACGTGCATTTTAATATTAAAACAATACAGTTTGAAATGAGGATGCGTGGACATCGTGAATGTTTCAGGAATCCATCGGGCCAACGTTAAAATACCAACATCAAAACATTACACTCATGCCTTCCATTTGGGTAATGATGATGATGATGATGATGATGATAAAGAAGAGGAGTGGGTTTTGTTTCCACAACAGGGATCCAAACTCGCATCTTTAGGCTACGATCCAGCTATCAGAGGCCAGAGCTTTGAAGACATGAGGCAACAGAGAGACAACCAGACAGCCCCCCCCCCCCCTATGAACAGAGGGGATTTTGAAAGTAGACGAGGCCACATGTTTTATTTCGAGACATTTAATGTAATTTCTTTGCAACATTACATTGAGTGTAAGACGAGGTTTTGACATAAGAACATTTATTGCTGTGTGTTTCAACATATTCCAGAAGGCTGACCAAGTTTAAGCACGTTTTATTTCTTTTATTTCCAGCTCTCCATCCATCTTGTGGATGTATTGAGAACAATTCCTTGAATAAGAGCATAACCTCGTGTTTTATCCATAATTACTCTGAATCCTCTATAGCAGACAGGACAAGTACTGTTAAATTGCGCTATGTGGCATTACACAAAGTTCATATTTAGTTTTGCGTCTTTCCCAAACACTATTCAATATGTTTATTTTAAAATATATTACAGAGTACTTGTTGAGCTGAATCTGAGGGCCTAGTTGTGTGAGACTACATTTCCCAGAGTGCAGCAGCAGCAGGAGCAGCAGCAGCAATCAGTGTTGCTTATTAGGAGCACCTGTGGGGATGCTCTGATGCATTTTGTAAAGACAAGCAGCAGAGAGAGGACGCTTCAGGTCACTCCAAGGTTCAACCCAAAGATGGCAATGGTGAAATGATTTGTTTAATTTCATGGTGTTTAAAAATGCTGATTTTGTGTTAAAAGAATATTTCATTTTGAGTTTGGTAAAAATGAAAAGGATAAAATGTTTAATTAAAATCTTTAATTTAAAATGTAATTCATGTTCTGTCTTAAAGGTTCCAACCTAATTCACTGGCAGAGCAATCAACGAACAAAAGAAAAATAAAAGAAAGATTAAGTCAGTAATTTGAGTTGTCTTCACGTCCTTTGGAAACGGTGAACAGGAGCTGGACTTGACAGTACTGGTATACTCTGACACCACAACAATAACGCAGGTGTCAAAAGCCATCACATAATCTATTGGCTAGTTACTTGACACAAAATGAAAGCTTTAAATCGTGTAAATTGCTTTCCCACACACACAGTTTTGAAGATTTGTCTTTTTAATTCCAGCATTTTCATCTGACAGATAAACAAGCAAACATAACATTTCACAAAAGCACCTCATGTTCACTGCTTTGTTTGTAAGTATTTATTGTTTTGAAATGAAAAAGACAAATCAACTAAGTATTGTGATTTTAATGGGCACTGGATGTTTAACTATTGATATAAGGCAGCACTAGTCGATGTTGGAGACTGGGAACCTGTATGCTGTCTTCAACCCCTGTCTTCCCAGAATGCCTGCAAACTTAGCTTTATGTGGACTTTAGGGAAATAAGCAGGCAAAATGAAAAATAATTAAAAACCTCTGTTACCCTAAACTACATCCTTTTAACTGAGCTTTTAATTTGGGTTAGCTTGAGTGATTTTATTGTTAATAAAAACAATAAAATAGTTTGTTTTCTTGTACTTGTTGCTATTTCTTTATTAGTATTTTTTATTGTGTTTTTCTATCTGATCTTGTTTCGTTGAGCCCTTCTGGCTGCATCTCAGCATCAAATGTGTTGAACATAAGAACTGTTATTATTCATGTATTGCAGCTATGAAAGTGGAGCATGTCTGTGTAATTATGGGTTGTATACTCAAATACATTGTTGTATAATCAATAAACAGTACCAGATGTGCAAGGCAAATTATTTAAACACAAATGCCAGAAAATGTGGCTTTATTTGAGGTTCTTGAGGATTTTGGAGTACCCAAGATAGTCAAAGCATCCCTCTTCCAAGGCCCTCTCTTCATCGTCCTTTCCATTAGATTGTTTGTCTTTCTGTCTTTTTAGTTATCTCCTTTTCAGGAGGCCAACGTTCTCCATAAATTGTCGTGGAATCTCATTTTCTCAAGGCTTTGGGGTGCCAAAGGGAATAAACAAAAGCAGCCAAAGTTTTTGACCTCCGTGGCTGCTGACCATAAAGATAATCAGTCCAGGCTCACGCCTGGCTTCCATCCTCCCTCTGACAGACAGACAAATAGATCTGCCGGAGTTACAGTGTCAGTTAAGCTGGGAGGGAATGCTCTCTCTGCTTGTCCTCCATCCTGTTCTGTCCGTTCTCACACTCCACTGACCTTCCTATGACCAGCACTCCCTGCGTGTCGGAGTCACTGACTGAGCGAAGATGTCACGCGTGGTCATTAGTCAGACGGTCAGATTTTGGCTGAAGGAAGCTTGCCTCTTTCAGCTGATCCAGGAGGTTTTTTTCCGCCTTCTGTTACCATGCACGTGCTCACGAAGAGCACTGTCCTTGTGAAAAAGTAATGCCGGATGGAAAGCAGGAACAGCATCCGCTCCAGCCGACTACCACAGCAAAAAGCTCCAGCTGCATGTTGCGGTTGCCTTCTTGCCCTAAAAGGTAGCATATCTGCCGATGAACCTCCTGGGGTTTTTGGTCCTTCTGTGTTCCCACATTTAAAAGTTGAAATCCGATATGAAACCTGTGTCGGAGTTGGAGTTCAGATGCCTCCTTCATCGCTAAATGTAGCTTTAATAAAAGGAAACGGTGCGGAGAAAAAGTCTGGGACCTGGAGGACGGAGTCTTCGCCTATCTCCATGTCATGCAGAAAGCAGATGCTTTTGGTTTCCCATCCCACTCGTCATTAAGGTTATGTTTCTGAGGCCCCGCGGTGGTGTAGATGGAGACGGGGGGAGGATGTGTGATGACTGCATTGGAGGTTTCTGGTGTTTTTGCTTTGTCAGATGAGGTGTGAAAGCAGTCCTCCTTCTTCTCTGTCGACCTGCCATGTCTCTCTCTCTCCTCACATATTTTCTTGCCGTCAGCAACTTCTAATAATTCCCAGTTGGGTTATGGGACGCGGCGAGGTCTCCTTGGGTCGGCTCCACTTATTCCTCCTCCTCACTCACTCTCACCTAATCCCTCCAGCACTGGGGACAGGCCGGAGCTGCCAACAACAATAGGAGCTGCCAGGGTTTGATAAAGGGGCTGTGGAGTGCTTCGGGGTGCAGGGACCCCGTGTAACCGAGGCCTTAAAGTCATACAGTTTCCGAGCGAAAGGGGTCAGGGGCGGGTTGTAAATTCACCGAGGGTTGAGCAGGAAACTGCTTTTGTTGACACACAAGATGAGAGAAAAGCCATCGGTAGTCCAACAAGGCGGATATTTAGCAGGCAGAAGTAGATCCGGTGGTCCACTGAGGTCCTCTGTATTTCTCCTCATGGGAGGTTTTGGGAAATATATGTCTTCGCTTTCTGGACGAGAGTTAGATGAGAGATCTGTGTTACTTTTATTTGCCGGAGTGATATCGATATGCTCATCTGACCCTCGGCAAGAAAACACATAAGAATGTTAAACAAAATTTCGTGCTGTTGCTTTAACATTCTACTATTACAAATATCAATACAGCCAATAGATTTAGTAATTCCCCTGATGAGCAGCGTAGAAAAGGCTTTCAGCATTCAGACCTTCAATTTTTCGATGTACAATTTACACAGAATGCAATTGAATAGTTACCGGAATGATCAATATATGAAAAGTTAAAAACAATTGGAAAATGTTTCAAGGCTCTTCTTTTAAGTGTTTGGTCAAAATATGATGTAGGAGTTTGGGATGTTGGTCATGATTCATGGCATCACTCTTTCTACAATCCTGTCTCTGGCAATATATTTAATTAAAAATGCAGTTGAAAATCAATTCATAGAAGGAAATCCACCAGCGTCACCTTCTCTTTATGCCCAGTGGGTCATCGATGCCGTGAAAACGTACGAGCCCCAGCTGTGGGCTCCGTCTGCACGCTCTGATGTATGATGTGATGCCTACAAACAACCTCCTCCAGAAAGCCAATAATGCTCCACTTCCTTGGAGCATCAGCTGAACAACAAGAGCTGGAGTCCTTGCAGGGATCAATGGAGCGTGGATGATCGATGAGCCGGTCGTGCATTATTGGGAAATGAATCACCAACTTCAAAAATGGGAGGAAATTATATTGAGAGTTGAATTAAAGAAGCGTGACATTACATCATGGTTTAAATGGAAGCTGATAGGAATGTAGAAATGCTGAGGGGTTGGGAAACGTATTGTATTGCTTAATTGACTGCACATTTAATTCTTAGTAACACAACTGTTGCAAAAGCATGGTGATTCCGACCTTGCACGAAAGTTCATTCAAATTATAAAGTTGTTTTGGTTCTGTCTCCTCCAACTTTAATCTCGTAGCCTTCTTCTCCTGTCAATCATCTCCTGAAAGAACACGGGGTCAGGGTGCGCAACCAAATCCACATAATAGATACAAAGCAGGCTTTTACTAGAAGAAGGGAGGACATCTCCCTCCCTGACACAATCAGAGAGGGGAAAGACATGAAGGGAAGGAGAGCAAATTTGTATTCAAACCTTAATTGTTTGATTTCCTGAGGGCAGCCATATGGGGGAGAGGGGCAGGAGAAGAGGGGGTGAGGGCGCACCAGTACAGACAGATTTCATAAATTGAAGAGATGTTTTTTTGCATGTGCATTTACCTTGTGAAAAGAATGATAGGCTTGATTGTTTGAAGTTCCCTCGACGCTCATTAGTTCAAGCGCGAGGTTGCAATGAATATAGATGCACAAGCTTCGGGCTTTGGGCCAGTTCTTTGCAAACCATTGGAATTAATGGAAAAGCTCAAAGCGGTTGCATTAGTACGACCCGTTCTGAAAATGACTTTGCATTCACCTCTTTCTCGGTACAGCGTGCCATTCTCGGTCTTTACCCACTTAATGATCTGACGAAATAATGCAATAATTTGCTTTTGAGGATGCACGCAAAGCGTATTGTTTCCACTTGGAATGTGTCAACAGAGAGCAATATAAATTGAATGTAGTTATTTCCCATCTGCTGGCTTTTAATCTTTCCTGATTTTGCTACAGGCTAGAATAAATTCATATCAAAATGAGGAATCTATCTCAGGGATTTCTGTCTCCAGCCCAATTCAATGGAGGGTTGCGAGGCCAACGATATTGTAACAAAACAAAAAACATTGCAAGTCACCACCTCTTTCTAGAAACTGTGTCCTCATTACTTAAAGACCTCACTGCCAATAATAATTTTTTTAGGGACTGTTACAGAAAGTAGTTCAAGTTAACTGAACTTTTCAAATGCAGTTTCAGACTTTGCATCCGACTTGAGGAAAGCGTTCCAGTTGTCTAATGCCTTCCTGATTTTCCTATGCAGGATGAACTGAGGGTTGAATGAGTAGTTTAGGAAATCAGGCGGGGAGCGTTGAGGTTTGCTGCTAGTGTTGAAAGAAAAGAATGTGTTGTATGATCTATAACGAGCCTGATGTGTGTGGAGCACAAACACAATCCTGCATGTGTACCAGCACACGCGTGCACATGAACGCGCCTTTATCAAGCCGAGCTATACCGGCACAATCTGTGATTCCTGCACACACAAGCAGGGTCAGGCTCTCTCCCTCCCGTTGACACATGAGCGTAGCTCGTCCTGAGGGAGATGAAGAGGCAGAGCAGAGGCAGCAGAAGCCCTGGGGGCAGATAGGAAGAGAAAGCAGGATGAAGGATCTCCCCTCCAGTGATCCACAACAACAAAGGCCATTTGAGAGACTGCTGCTTTGGCACCAGGCATAATTAGTTTCAGATAACAATGTCACTGGCCCATGCCACGAAGAAGGGAAAAAAAGAGAAGGAAAAAAACATCCACCGACGACAAACTGCCAAGTTTTCTCAGCTTTTAATTGTTTTCTTGCAATTTCGATTTAATGGTTATCACTTGTCTCATTGCGAGCATCAGAAATATGTCAGCGTCATACAACCACCTGCCCTGAAGTGGAGCGTTTAGAGTTCACAATCAATTGCCAATCAATTGCCTTTGATAAGTCACATGTGATTACTTTTCCCTCGCCCTCAGGAACCGTGACATCATGAGCAATAAAGTGATATTAATGTCTTTTTAGAGGAAGTGAAAGGGAGGTTGCTTGCTGCAAATCATCGGTGTGCAGGTGATGATTCGCTGGGTTCCTCACCCGATTTAACACATTTGGCTGTGCGGGCACACTTCGGGTGACACTGGTGTAAACAGAACACACACGCGCTCGATGTGAAAAACAATGTGAGAAACAACAGCGGGAACAGACAAATATGTGTGAACAACATCGGACTCAAAGTTGCACTTCGCCTGTAGTTATTCTGTTTGAGACTGCTTGCGCTTACGTTTTTGAGACTCTCACAACACGTATGTCGAAATAAGTCTACAAAAATAAATAAAGAGAACAGACGTGGCTTTTTATAATTTCATTTTGCTTTCCAGACTGGAATGGCTGGACTCCGTGTCACTTCAAGTCGCACTGCGGTGCAGCGAGAGACACAATGTTCCCATAATGTGGCGAGGCAGCAGCATGAGACACCAGATCCGTGTGCAGGGCCAGCAGAAAGAAAACAAGTCCTTGTACCTACATGACACATAAAAACAAAGCGTTTCCTGGTCCCCCCCCCCCTGTGGCTGGTGTCGTCAACTTGAAGCGTGTGAGGCATGCTGGGTTAAGATTGTGGTTGTGGTTATCGTCCACTCTCACCTCCTGAGCCTTTGTGGTGGTACCACGCGAGCACGCCACTTCCACCTCTTCTGCATAGAGTCATTATTCTCACAACCGCAAGAGCCCACGTGATGGGAAAGCATAAACTTAAGACACAACAAACAAATGCCGTTGTTTTTCTGGCGCGGGGCAGGCTTTGTATTTGTATTCGTAGAGATGCGGGGTTGCTAACAGCACGTCTCTATTTCCTCTGGGCTTCCTGTCCTTGGTCCACTGATTACACCGTCGTACTTTATGTCCACACTCAGCCTTTTTGTTGGCATAGTTGTATAGTGGTGATGATCCAAATGTAAAGATGTCTGGCTACTTACTTCAAATGAGTCGGTTTTATTTCAAAATATATACGACAGCTGGCCTTTTGATTAGTGGACTAACTTGGGACTGCTTCTAGAACTTAAAGAAAATATAATCTCTTAAAAAAATTAGAAAATTGTTCCTAACATACCTATAGCTCAGTAAATACTGCATCATTATCCTCACACCTAATCAAATATGGGGGTTGCAGTTCTGTGCTAATTCCAACTATCTTATCCATTATTGGGGTGGTATTCATCAACCAGTGTCTGTAATCGGGATCCTGTGGAGTCGTCCATCACGCAGAAATGGCACAGAGATGACACTTTATTGATTTCACGGGGCATGCCTGGGCGTAACCGCATCAATCTCTCGGTGACAGTCACCGCAATGATTGCGTGCCACTGCTACTAATGGCTATTCTGTTGACCATCGCATTGACCAATTAACCACCCGAGGGAGGCCACGCAGGTGTAAAGAATCACAATGAAGCCGCGATGAGGAGACGTAACCGAGATGAAGACCAACCTGCTCTCTCTCACAAATATGAGAACAGAGCTGCCAGTTAGCTCGCAACTGAACATGACAGCTCATACGAATACTCTATGACTTTTTCTGCTCTTTCTTTTCCCCCTACTTCCTCCCTCCTCCCAGAGCAGGAACCGTTGGCTGGCATGCTCTTGCGGCTCTGTTCATGACATGCTTGGTGAAGACTGGGAGTTGCATTGAGCTCAGGGTAAGCAGGGGGAATTCTGCCTCTCTGCTCCACTTGGCACTGGCCTGCAACACTGCCTGATGTCAGACAGATCACGGCCAGGAAGACTGGCCCTCTTCCCTTGCGCCTGGAAAAAAGAATGTGACTAAGACTGAGACAAGGTTGTTTGGGAGGTGGGGCGAGAGGGGGGGGGGGTTGCGATGTTGTAGAATTTCATGCACATGCTCCTTCTTTTTCCATACGGAGCTGGGATCCTGCCACTTTCCACATAAAAAGCAAAGTGACATTATTACTTCCACATTGCCTCACAGGTCTTTCCGTTTCAATGTAATGTACTAATTGGAGCTCCTAGAACAGGTTGTACGATACATTTATTTGAATTGATGATGAATTCATCTGCTCTAAATGTTTGTGTTGACATCAGTCTGAAACCAGGGTTTACAAGTCTTAGAGATCGACTGGCCCCCGAGAGGCCTGAAGCCTAGCTTCTCATTTATCATAGTTAACTGCAGGATTTGTCCAGAAGTCCCTAATTATGTTGTCTGGGTTTAATGAGACATATCGGAGTCCGTGACTGGGAAATCACTGCACATTGATCCAACGTGTATTCCTACAATGGTAATGAAGGCCATGGTGTCAATGTAGTGGTCATACACGTCAATTAAGGAAATGTACTCTTTGTGCTCCAGAAAGGGAAGTGAATGTCCTTCGAGTCCTTCCCTTATCGTCACTGAATGTGTGAGTGCGACCCTTTTCTTTGCTCAGTTATACGTGTGGCCTGGTTGGTTACCTTATCAAGAGAAAAGGGAGAGTCCTGCAGAGCGTGAAGTTGAAAACCCATTTGTGACTACTGACTGAAAAATATGCTACTTTATATTCTGCCAAATGGAACAGATCCGTGATTCCTACAGCATGGGCAAGCTGTTTTGCAGGAAAACACTGTCTTTCTCACTAGGAAGTTTTCCCTTCTCCTCCTGGCCTGTCACATAATAAATTCAACGTGTTGTTGTCCCTCTGAGATTTGTTTAAAAGTGTCCAGAGCCGTATAAACTGCCCTCTCACCCCAGAGAATGTGCCTCTACGTGACTTCGGCTCAGCTCTCAATGCGTCTGTACGCTTCGCCGTTTCGTCATTTGCAATCATCCCATCACGAGCCCTCAGTACGAAACGCAGATGATGAACTGTACAAATGTTTGTCACCGTTAATAGAAGACTGCTTTCACATTCGCATAAAACTCTGTTGGTATGCTGTTAAGGACCTTTATTTCGAGGTCATATGCAGCACTCGCCAGCAGATGAGACGTCCCACTTGCTGTCGATTGATGAGGCATTAACTGCAGTTTATCAAGCCTGTTACAATTAACATATCTCACACGCCCGCAACATTAGCTTTACCGATGTAAAAGCAGAACAAACGCGAGCAATCAAGACCACATGTGAAAGAACAATGGAATTTGTTCTGAGGTCGGCGCAGTTTTTTTTTCTCAATTTGAACATTCTCAACTGTGTTTGAATAGGAAGCCTCAACGTTTATTTCTTTGTGTGAATATATTCCATTTCGATGAGGCGTGGCGTAAATCCCGGTGTTATTTCCCTGTACAAAGACCGACGGAAGAGGATGACAATGTTGAACAAAGGTACAACAGAATAAATATGAAAATGTAAAGCAGGACGAACAGAGGTGGCATCACTGGCTTTTAAGGATTAGTTGGAAGTGACTTCATTGTCTTTCTGTCTGCATTGTCACATCTACTGACAGGCAAAAACTCTTTCCTCTAACTTCATGTATATTCTTTCAAAAGGTTAGTTTGTGCTTTTCAGCCTGTAGACAGCATGACGAGACAAACATGACTGTAATTGTAGGTATTGAGCCTGTCTAATATGGACATCCTTCCCCATGGGGGGGATATAAGGCTTATGGAATGATTAGGGGATCAATATTACATAATTTTGTGCAAATATCTTAATGCTACACATCAAATTAAACAACAGGACCTGGGCTACAAGAATAAGTGTGTGAGCTCACTGCATGTTTCCAGACCTCGCTGTCTGTACTAAAACATAGCTAATGTTGTTCTGCTTCACTTTGTCGAAGTTAAACACTGCCGAGAGCATTTTCACATGTAAACATTTGAACTGCATCATTTCAAGGAGATAATTATCCTAAAGTGCTTTTTTTGAAGAAGCCAAAACGTTTAATTTTTTTGCTATGTGCCATATTCATATACTTTTTAAACAGTAACATATAGACTCATATTTACCCCCCCTGTCCCCCCCCCCCCCCCTTCCCCAATGCTTCATTAACCCCCCACTGATTGATAGACAGTGCGTTGCTGCGATGCAGGCTGGGTGGCGTGTGGCATTAGAAATATGGTGGAGGTGGCTGGCAGTTCATTGTTCGGCTGGGAGTTGAACCTGCAGGTGCTGTCGGGACCGCTGTATGCTGTTTTCTTATAGTGTAGATTGTAACTCTGATTTGGTGTTTTATCATGCTCTTGGCCACATTTTCAAGTATTTCTTTTAACAAAAGCCAGGTGCCCGTATGAGCATTTGAATACGTTTTCCCCTCCTGTTCATAATGACCATTAAAAGAGTCCTTCCTAATCCACTTTCAGTGGACGCAATGGGGGACGTACTTTCCTCTTTATGCCCAAGAGTTAACTGCTGTTTCCAGGAATCACTTCCCTCTTGGCACCTGTCACGAGCGATGCTATGAAACTGCTATCCATATGAGTTAGCAGCCTTGGAATGCTAACGACAAGCCAAGTCAGTTGCACATTCAGTGGATTACTAAGGGAGGACATAAAGGTTACCGATACCAGCCAAAGAATGGTAAGGAGTAAGAAATCTCTCTCTGCTGACATGTCATGGACTGCTGTTGGTCCATTGATGACCCGATCAGTCATCTGTTTGTGGTTTTCTATTCCATGTTGTAGATACACGAAGGTGTGTTTTCTGGTTAGATGTTGTAGATACATTAAGGTGTGTTTTCTGTTCCATGTTGTAGACACACTAAGGTGTGTTTTCTGGTTAGATGTTGTAGATACATTAAGGTGTGGTTTACTGGTTCAGTGTTGCAAACACATGAGTTATTTTATACCTACACTCTCCCAGAGTGCAAAAAGGCAATCAGTTAAGCAGGCACATCCACAACCCGCCACACTGAACTGTCTATTGTGGGCAGATGTTGAGGTTGTGCGTCCGACCGAGAGCGCAGACCTAATTAAGACCGAAGAAATAGATCATTTTATTTGGCTTTCTCTACTCTTTAGCCTCGCTTTGATCCAATGATTATTACCAGCTCTTTGGCTGTGCAGATGAGTCGAGGGCCGGGAAGCATTGAGTCTCATGCTGACAGCTCCCAAACAAAATACCCCCCCTCCCCAGGTTGTTACAGCTGACACTCCCAGCTGGGTTGTCAGCGGTGAGGTCAGTAAGAGAATCCAGCTGCCTGCTGAGGTTTGTTCCTCTGCTGTGGATTAGCACACGCCAGGCATCTGCTGGTGTCCTGGAGTGTAATACTGTACATGCACTCACTTTGTGTACAATAGCTTGTCTCATTTTTACTCTTGAGAGTGTCCTTCCCTCTATGAGTGTTCAGAAACCTCAGACAGTGACGAGAAGGGCAGCCTTCGTTGAAGTAGGGCTGTGACAGTAAAGATTTAGCTCGCAAGGACAGCTTTAGAAGGAGTTCAGTGGTTAGGGGGTCTACCATTGATAACCCAGAGCTACGGCATGAGGATTGTAGCATCATTCCATCATAGTTCCTTCAAAACGGAACGATTGAGAGTCGCCATGTTCTCTTAAATATCAAGGGTTTATTCTTCACCATGGAAACGGTAGCTTGACAAATGAATTGAGGACACAATTTCAAGCTTACTTGTTGTTTCCGGTCAGGCGCTAAGTAAACCAACTCCATGGTAACTTAGCAACAACAAGATACCAGGACCAGTGTTAGCTCAAGTAAAGAGCCTAGACTGAAAATAATATGGAAAACATACTTCAACACATCCACGAGTTAGCACTCGCCAACGTCATGTCATCGAATGCCTCGTTCACAGCTGTATCCCAGATCCCGGAGCAGCAGCCAATGAGAGCACAAGGCACAAGGTGAGGGGAAACCTGTCGGAGGGGGAACCACTAGAAGCCCGTCAGCGGGAAAACCACAAGGACTTCAAGACTCACGATTACAAGACAACAAGTGCTACTGCAGATCAGCCATCTTGTGAACATTAGCTGGCTGGTGGAAGGCATTACTTGTGGAACAGTGAGAACAAACCTGAGTTGGCTATGATGGAGATACATGTGTCGCGAGAAAGGAGCCACATTAACACGGCATTGCGGTAATCCTCCCAGCCTGACATGTTAGAAACGGGTGATTTTGTACTGCTATTTCATCAATTGGTACGTATATAGGAAGCAGGGAGAAAGCAGTGCAGAATGCCTGTTTGTCTGCAGCAGAGGTTCACTGAATTGATTTATTGGGCTTTAAACGGATCGCTTGTTCACCTCAGATGAATCCCTTGATGCTGTTATCGATTTCTTAACTGTTTTTCTGTCAACAAGAACTCCCCCTTCCCTTTTCTTTTGTCTGCAATGTGTATAGGCTAATTACTGTTCCATGAGTATGGATTAATATTGAATGCTTCTTCACGGATGCATGCATGGGGTATGAAAACGTCACACCTGCCTTCAATCATGATGCCTGCAGCTGCTCAATTTACTGTATACTCTTCTAAAGCATGGTTACATTTTAAATCTCGTCACACTCTATCTTCAAGTCTGGCTTAATACGCTATGATTGATTTTTCAGGATGAAGCCCCTTCGGGTCACTTCTGAGCGTTTGTTGTCTTTGTTTATTCTTTCTAGGGGGCTGTTTGCAAGTAACTACACAGAAACCCATTACCTGGAAGATGGAATGGTGGTCACAGGCTCTCACAACTTCACGGTATGTTAACCTTTCATTTTCTCTTTTTATATTATTATTAAGTCTGACACAATTCTTCATCACCCACCCAGCAGCTCTCCGAAATGTCGGGCTTCTTCTGTGGAGCCCTTCTTCTTGTCGGGTTCTGCTTCAACATGCTCCTCTTGTTTGATGTCATCAATTGACCCAACAGTTAGACCTAGGATGGGTTAATCTTGCACATAAAGAATCTTGTATCCAGATTCATATTTAATGAAATAAAGGGCGGACACAAGTCAGAGAACTGGCTCAGTTTTAGGGAACGGTTCACATTTCAGACTATCCCAAACAATGGCTTGTTACATGGAAAAAGATAAACTTGATCATCTAAGTGCAATTGAGAAGACACCCTGACAGCCTTTCATCACTTTTACGAGCCTTCTACTTTTTTAAATGAGATTGCACGTTTATCTAAAATACATCTTTTAAGTCTCTCAAATGATTTTTGGCTTATTTTGACTGGGGTGATTTTTTTTTTTTACTTCATAACTTAACAACACATCGTTTTTTTGCAGTTTACGACCTAATTGGTTTATTTTACTCGATTATCCTGAGTATTTTCTCCATCTTGCAAGGTTAGGCTTTAGTCTTCTTGTGAAATGCTCCAGTGTTGGGATACATTTTTCTCATCTTCAATAATCTCACATGTTTTTGCCCAAAGCAAAATATGTTCTGCTTTTACATACAATGGTTCTTTAGAAACATCTCATATGGATCCATAAATATCCTGTTTTTGTATTTCTTAGAAACAGCAAGACTATAAATAAAGTATGAGTAAAATGTACTGTACTGAATGAGTAGGTTGTGGCCGCTTTAAAGCCTTCGTCTGAATTACTGCTATTCCAAAGACAATGCAGGAGTTGTACCGGGTCTGTTAAGGATGGACTCTGAGACACTGAATGACGGTAAAATGAATTAAGTGATGGGTTTAGGGCTTCTGCACCTGGTAGTTTTCAATATTAATTAATTGATTTATTGAAGTCTTTAGAACAGTTACGAAGGATAAAAAAAGAAATGCCATCACAATCTCCCAGAGCTCAGGACCATGCCTTCACCTTGCTTTGTTTTGTTTGATAGACAGCCCAAAATATTCAAATGAAAATTATGAAGAATGGGGGAATTAATCTTGCTTGGCTGAATATCAGAGTAAACCGCCAGTTAAACAGAGGTTGAGTTACAATGCATTCAAGCTCTATTCAGTAAAAAATTCAATAAATAACATTATCATGATGTGGTCAACCTTCTAAAATCTAGTTTTTCGAAAGAAAACTTGAATAAATCCAGTTGTTTGAGATGTTTACACAACAATATAAAATATATTTTATAGAGTGAATTTGGATCTGTTTAACTTTAAACAGCAGCTTTAATCAGCTTATAATACATAATTAAAATGTAAAATGCCAATATTTTAAAAAATCTAATCACATTTTTATTTAGAATATTTATTTGAGAATACAATAATGGATTTCCTATTCATTTAAAGTGTGCGTTAAAGAAATGTAATGACTACGGATGTCAATAAAAGGATCACACTTATTTCAGGACAAGGTTTTGGCAGCCTTGACATCACACTAAATAAACTAAAAAAGAAACCAATAAGTTGTTCAGTCTTATTTTCTCTTTTGTACATTTACTGTTGCTCCTCCATGAAGCAAAAGTATTTTTTAATGCGATTAATTGATGGGGTCATTCGTCGTTTTAATTTTTTGCAGTTTATTTTATTATATATAGCCCAATATCACAAATTACACATGTTCCTCAAAGGGCTTAACAATATGTACAGGATTGTACATGGTAGGATACTTAAATTACTCAAACAATCGATCACGAACTGGTGGAAGACAATTTGAATCCATGGACCAAAGGATCACTGCCAGTAACCTTTCAACCTCCATCCCTCCTCTCATTCCTCTCTCATGAGCACAGCCAGCTCTTAATGGGAGGGTCTTTTTTTCTGGAAACGGCCAGATCTTTTGAGACTTATCCCGAGTTAATTTATTTGTCCTGCTGGCAGGAGGAGACTGATATAGTGATCTGGGTAAGGGATTCGGAGGGTTCAGTTGTGTGTCAGAGACGAGGTCCTGCTAGGAGTGACTTCAGCGTGAGTCCGCCCTGCCTCGCGTCTCTCTTTCTGTTTTACGTACTCTCCCTTCCTCGCTCTCGTCCACACACAAATGCAATGAATGAGAACCATGTGGTGTAACAAAAGCCATCTACTGGGAATATGAATCACTAGCTTTAAGGAGTTAACTTGCATAAACAATGTCGTTTTCACACCCAGGGTTGCCTCCCGCTCTAATCTGGGTATTAGTTATTAATCTTTCTTATCCCAGGTATGAAGACGTAAGCACTTTCCTCTCTCATTTCTTTACGCAGAAACCGTAGAAACAAAAAGTCTATTCATATCCCCGATATCAATGCATCACAGTCATGATCTCATCAAAGAAACATGAGGTGGTAGCATTAACTCAGCGCACTAAATCCATCACTGCTTCTCCTTGCTACACTAAAATTTCATATTTCATCTAATGGGCTGTCCTTTCTTTGTACCTTTTCACCTCGCCATAATGGATCGTTCTCTTTCAGTGCACCTCGAAGTAGAGATATTGAAAGTGGCCAGACAGACGAAGGCTTCCTGAATGTCCTCTGAATTAGACGTTTCGGGCTGTGGGTTTGGGTTCCGGTAGCTAAATCCATTATTTAACCTTGTCTCCAAAGAATTATATTTATATGCTTCACAACTGTTTTTTGTAAAATACGTTTTGGATTAAATGGAAGTGCTGCGAGGACTAGAAGCATGTTTCTCCAGTGCTGTTTGTTTCTATTAGCAGAGCACATCTATTACTGCTGTATAAAGTTGTTTTGGCTAATGATGTATACAATTGCCTAATTACCCATCCAGCAGACATGGAGCCACATTGGCACTGTTTTAGAGTCGTGTTTCTGGCAATGCAATGAATGTAAGTCCAGTAATCACTCTTATTAGCTCCGTTTTGGTCTGCTGCTCAATGCTCCTCTATGTTCATCTGATAATCACTAACATTTGGCAGAGAACTCTTGCTGCTCTGAAAGAAAAAAGTAAAGGTGCTGGACGTAACAAACAAAGCCTGAAAGCTGAACGATGCTAAAACACACTGAGTCAGGTGATAATTTATCTCCGCCATGTCGGTTTAGTTTTCTGTTCGGTCAGGATTATGTCAAAAATATTTTCATGGCTCGACTTTCATGGAAGGAAGTAGCATGAGCCGAGGGAGAACCCTTTTCAATGTATAGCAGATCTGAAGAGATTGGAGAAAATGCTTACTCGGAAGGTAAGACTGAAAGACACTATCTATCGATGCTGTTTAAAGAAGCTTGTATCAAAAGTGAGAACCTTGGTTAAATTATTATAGTTTTATTGTGGAATTATCCTGGGACGAAACTCCAAAAGTCACTGAAAGTCACTGAAAACGCTAAATCAGCAGCCTCTCGAAGTCGAAGGAAGTCGGACATTGAGATTTACTGCCTGCCCTCTATATTTAGAGGGAGTCAAAGAGTGGTGGAAAACTCACATTTCCTTGTTTTCCAGAACAGGGTGGCAGTGAGTGGCTTGGTTAGACCTCACCTGAGCGAGGCCGTCTAACTATAGCAGACGGGCTGTTTTCAATCTGAACCAGACGCTTCCTCCCCGCCCTCTCGCTGCCAGGCCTGGTTCAATAAACATGGGCTTAATTCACTTTCATTGCTCAATGCTGCAGCTTGACAGGTGGTCCATGAAAGCCGGTACCTGGGAACGCTGCAACAAGCACAGATCTCAGCTATCATGGAGCTGTGGTGATGAGCACGAATAGGTTCTGCTATCTCTGCAAAAAACTGACCCTCCCCCACTCCTCCAGATTTAACGTGCTCATACTTTACAGTGATCAGCTGGATTGAACTGGTCCCCTCCCTCCTGTCTTTAACCTGAAACACCAATGTCCTCTCGTCTGTGCCCACACAGGTAAACTGCTACTACCACGGTGAGGTGGAGGGTCACGTCAACTCGGACGTCAGCCTCGGTACCTGTGCCGGTATCAAGTAAGTGCGTCAGACACTTTTTCCTTTTCCAAAGCAACTACTTGCCACGCCGCAAGCTGCAGGGCCATCTCTGGAGCTCTCGGCTTAACCTCCAACTACATTGGTTTGGGTAATGTGGCTAAATTGTTGTCTGTTTTACAACCTCTCTGATCAGTTATTTTGGTGAGCGCACCAAAACCATTAAAATGGTCACCAAAGTTATGCAAGTCAGATTCAGGTTGTGATAAAGAAGAATTATCCTTATAGTCTGACAGGAGGGCAAGTCAAAGTCTCAAGTGTGCAACTCTGAGGAATGGCATGCCGAGGGATCTCCTTAAGCAATGAATTCAGCTACATTGATACGTTGAGATGACACCGTGTATATATACTGTTGAAAAGCAGTGAGCGTGACTTATTGTAAGGCTTGAGACAGGTACTTTTAGTGTTTGCAGATGTCAAGCAGGAGTAATGATTGCAGTAATATCAGTGGACACCATCAGGAATGTTTTCTCAAACGAGCCAAACATCGACAATCTCTGCGGAGCAATTCGCGTGTGAGTGTGAAGCCCTCGCTGTTGCCCTTGGTGCTTAATATCTATTTATTTCATTTTGTCTGCAACCTGTCTGCACGACAAGTGATGCACACAACTCTCAGAAAATCAGTTTATCCAAGACTCACGTTAAATCACTGTAAACAAATCACATGTGAGAAAAGGTAAGAAGGAGGAAACGAGCTATAGAGATGCTGCTCTTTAGTGCACTCGTCACAATAATGTATCATCTTGTGTGGTTGGGTTAGGATGTCACACATAAATCAGGCTCCCTTTTGTTTCAGCCGGGTCAGATGAATATTACATGCTGCATATCTTTTTATGTGTCCTTGCAATTCCAGTATTTTAAAATCTGACAAGATGAATAGAACATGGCGAGGCATCCTGTCTACCCTTTCCTCTCTCTGCAGGGGTTTTATAACTGTTGGAGGCAAATCCTACGTGCTGGAACCCTCTGCTGATCACTCCGATGGGACTCACTGGATCTACACTGCAGAACACCTCAATTTTGCCTCTGGCACCTGTGGCCATGATCTCAACATTTCCTACCCCATTGAACATGCCGACAGCAGTCCGTTTAGGGCTTTCGGCACACGGGTAAGGATCATTAAACTGTCTGCATTATATTTATATTATATATATATATATATATATATATACATATACCTTTAAAGATCTTCTACTTCTTCGTCTCCCTTTTCTAAATTATTCTTTTCAATTTGTATGCTTCCAATTACTAAGTTGAGAGTCGGAATGACAAGTGGTGATGGGGAATGACATGCATCAACGGATGCCCCCCCTGTCTTCCTGTTGTAAACACATTAACAAGGTTTGCTTCTCAGAAGAAATGTTCTTCATGCACATTCAAGTGGTACAAAGACAAATATGTTTAAAAGCCTTTACTGGAGGAAGTTCAGCCACTTTTAAACCTCACCAGGTAAAAATGATCAAAACTGGTCTGTAGGTAAATTGATAAACCCAATATTTCTAAACCATACGTATTCATGAAACATGCCCTTATCGTTACATTTATTGATGAAGCTAATGGTGATGATTTATCTAAGTGTAGTGGAAGACTTCTAGCTTTATTTAGTAATATGTTGGCATTGCGGTAAGTAATGGGGGTCTGTTGATTCTCAAAAACATAAACATTTAAAGAATCGTGGCTCTGATGTTCGACTGTGACAATGCCGTTTCCACCATTCTGAGTGCATAGAGTTTATTTTATAAAGATTATATGCATATTTAATGCATATTGTGATGTGTTCTACTTTGAAAGTTTTCCTAAAACCTGATTCAAAGAACATCGCCTTGTCCGCATTATTGCGACGTATTACAACATGTTAAATGGTTACCTCCGTATCGTGAGAGGTATTGCCAGATGTAAGGTGGGGCGGCATGGTGCTGCCACACAATAACTTTTAATCTACAGCTGGAGGGTTTTTTGTTTGTGAACTCTTCAATTGAGATGGAATCATGTTTACTTCCTGTGGATGGTCCATAAAGTAAACCAGGTGGAATCCATTTATTTTTATTATTTCAATCATGTGAGGTATGTGTTTTTTAAACTATGAGACGCCTGGAGAAATGTCGGCTTTCAACCTCCCTTTTCTCCTTGCTGAACACAGCAGTGCTGAAGCATCTTTATATTTATTTTCAATCACCTTCTTTTCCGTCTCGCTTTCCCATGTGTTTGCCGCTGCACTGTTTGAGTTGGCGTTTAAATCGCAATGTGCTCCAAAAAGAATATGAAGCAGAAAATCTTGCATCAACCAGCAACATTCCACCTGCACAAAAAACATTGCACACCTCAACCCTCTTTGAAAAGGTAGATTGCAATGTGGATATTGGTAAGTGGCCTGTTCTATATTTTAGGAGCCACTACTTGTTGAATTATTCACTCACTCCCTCCATCTGATCTCACGGTGTCCATTCGTGATGTGGAGTCTATGGAGAGCAGAGCTTGATAAACGCCTTTGGAGAGTGCATTGGCTGTTAAGTGACACCAGTTGCTCCGAAACCGAGATCCGAATGCAAGCTTGCACATCATGCAGAACCCGTCCATCAAGAATTAAACAGATTGCTTTTTCTTTCTTTTTTTAAGTCAACCCTATCCTGCACGCTGCACTCGGTTCCTTTCTACCAAACTGAGCCGAGGGATAAATCATCAGGGTCACGGTCACGGGGATTCTCCATCTTCAGGGGGGTGTGGAGGGGGGGGCTTTAAAGATAATGAGGGCCGATAAGTGGAGATGACAGACTCCAGTGATCTCTATCTGACTGATAGAAGATGGCGGGAGTGGACGAACACGGATGATCAATCGGGCCAATACAAAGATACACACGGATAGCTGGTGTAAAAGATGAAACAGATGTCCGAGGACCCAGGGAGGCTACGCACACATTCCATAATTGTGATGCAACATAAATGTGAGGGACTTTCCATTTCCTTTAAACTGATTCGTATTGTAGCAATTGTTTAATCATTTCATTAAGGGCATATTGAGACTGAGTGTGTTCTGGGGACGCAGGCCAAACATGTGGCTGTGCTGGCTACAACATCACACCCTATCGCAGCGTTTGTTTCGAGTTATTCATGCAGTCATCGTGGTTTTTCTGATGTTTTTACTGCCGTTTTGTATTCCTGCTGGTGATTATAGCACTGGCTCTAATGGCAAGCTTTGTATTTATTGTTAAGAGGACTGCAAAGATTCAGCACGAGACAAGAAATCCTGAACCAGCAGAAGTTTCCAACTGACAGAAACCGGTGAGGGGGGGGCTATGATAACAAAAGAAAAAATTCAAAGTTATGATCTAATTCTTCTTCATAAGACATACACTGATTACGAACAGATAATATAGGGATGGATTTTGGTCTCGAGGGAAGATCCACCAAAAAAAAGGTGAGAATATAAAGTCTGGCTGGCTGCACTTGGTGGCAAACAAGCGAGCTCACCTCAGCATGGTGCACATCCTGCTGCCGCCTCGATAAGCCACGATGCGCCCCGCTCGAGGGTCTGAAGATAAAGCTGCGTGTTGGCAGAGGGCCACTGGATGATGAGGGAGAAGGGGAGAGAGATATGATGGGAGCACGCCAGCAACATCAGTTCCTGCTAATCTGGTTTGCGGGAACACATGTCGTGGCATTTTGTGAGTGTCTTGTCTTTCACGGATACAAAAAATATTGGGGTAGAAAAGATCATTTCTGAAGTGGACTTTAATACATATAGATTGATAGAACAGTTGGGCGCCAGCCTAAACTGTGGACGGGGAAGATAATCTAATCACGAAGCTCCATTATACATATTATATGTCTTCATCCACACCTGAGCCAGCTCCATTTGCTTAATGAAGACAATAAGGAGATGTGCTTAAATGTCTTAAATTCCCTTCCCCCATTTTTAGAAGAACGCCGGCCTCTTTCTTCACCTTAATGCTCTGATATTAAAGCAGAAGTTTCCCAGTGGTAGTGTAAAATGTGTCGTGTCATCTAAATTCAGATCTTACACCTCTTAACTAATAGATTAACAGAGCTGCTCTTCTCCACTGAGTTGGTATAATGGTTTATTTAATAAGGGACAGTGCACATTGATAAAAACATTTCAGTAAATGTGCCAGAGTTAGCCAAGAGGCTATTTTTCATCTGTAGTCCCGATGAAATCCGAGTTGATTGGACATTGTGCTCATGTGTGTGTCCTTTCCAGTGGCCTCCCAGAGACTTGGTGATCACTATAGGCTGCACTGAGAGCACACGTGCCCATCCTGGCTTATCTATGGAGGAGGCAGATAAGAGCAGAGAGGATCCAGGCTGCCAGGCCAGCACGGATAAAGAGGCTCAGGTTGAAACTGGGCCATAGTGTGAAGGCAGAACACTTAGCCAGCAGGGTAGTATAGAATGTGTGTGTGTGTGTGTGTGTGTGTGTGTGTGTGTGTGTGAGTGCAAAGACTAAGCGTTTGTGTGTGCAGGTGAGAGTGACCCTCTAGCTCATGTGGTGAAAGTGATGCTGCCCACACACAGCACGAGATCAGCATCTGCTCCATCACCTGGGGATGTATTTGGACCGCCTCTCTTTTGGACTATTTACTCTATAAATTGTTTTAATTGTTTCCAACTTTTAAACAATTTTGTTATTTTTTTGCCATGCTATATGCATAATTATATGGCAATATCAGTCTGATTGTCAGTTGGTTGAGATGTTCATCCATTCATCCTTCCAGCGCCATCATCAGGTCAAAATCATAACTTTGTTTATGATCACATGCCTAAAAAAAACCTATACAATTTCCATCATCCATAGCTGCTCTTTGCATTTAGTACTAATTTGCAAATGTGAGCCTACAAACACTCTTTAAAATAAGGCGGTGCATATTAAAAACACAAAACTTGAAAAATCAGCATGTTTGTATTGTCGTTGCTCACATGTTAGCATTTGATTACAGCCTCACTGATCCACTAGCGTGGCTGTTATTTGTATTATTGTGTTTTGCTTGACATATAATACAATCTTTGACCACATCAAATAAATAACATCCTAATTAAAACTCTTAATTCTGAGTGTTGAATTTACTCCTTTTTGGGAATAAGCTCACTTTCCCCGGTGTGTGCCGGTAGAGTCACTGTGAAGGTGTCACATAAATCAACATTGAGCATAACACACGCTCTTTGGATATTAGAAGGAAAGCAGAGGGTAGTGGTTTATACTGTTCACTGCCAACAGAGCAGGCAGCATTGTCCCAAAACTGTGATTTATTAGTTAATATCCTGGTCCCTGTAAGAGTGCTATCACAGGTACGTGTGACCTTAGCAGCTCTTAATGGGTCAGACTTGAAGTGTAGCGATTGCTTTGTGATGATGCCGCTTCTAGCGCCTTTTGTGAAGAGTGTAGTTCAGGTTAAAAGCCATATTGAGTGGCTGCCCTTTCCAGAAGGCTGCGGTTAAGTGTGTCCTCCTAATCTTCTTCTTCTTCTTCTTCTTCTTCTTCTTCTTCTTCCTCATCTCTTGGTTTTTTCACCCTCTACTTCCTCTCTCGTCCACCCCCTTTTCTCCCACCCCTCGCAGCATAAACGCCACGTCCAGACTACGACGAAGTATGTGGAGCTGATCATCGTGGCCGACAACCGAGAGGTAAGCAGAGGTCACGCCGCCTCGACCTTTTCACCCTCTGCTGCCGTATCCCACAGGAAGGGGGCTCAAAGGTCACATGCTGAGCTCCCCCTTGAGACATAGATAAGATGGCTCCGCCTCTGAATTAGACTGTTAAGTGCACTTTGAATGATCTTTAAAACTCAGATTTAAAGATCTTAAAGAGAGCAAAGAGACAAAAGTGTTTCTTCCTGACATGACACGTAGAGGTCAAAGTCATGTGCTTGAGAGCTAAAGAAGGTGGATAACCGCTGGATACAAGACAACGTGGTTTTGGTTATCTCTGTAGCCGGAGCTCCGCTGTGGAGCTCTTTGATGATAGCAACTGCAGCAGAAGTGCCAGTGGAATTAACACGACACCCCCAGTGAAAACCTTTCTCGAGCTGACGCAGTGTTGATTTGTCCCAAATAATGCCTTTGATGTAAATAAATATTCCGGAGGGTTGTTTGCCTATTTTTTCTCCCCGCTTTATTCCGGTTGCTTGTGTTGATCAGTTTCAGAAGCAAGGCAAGGACATGGAGAAGGTCAAGCAGCGACTGGCAGAGATCGCCAATTACGTGGACAAGGTAACAATCAAATCAACAGAGAGGATGTGGTGTGGCTGTGTGATTTATTAGAGGTCACAACAAGCCTGCTGAGAATTAACCGACTTGCGAGAGGAGGCTGATTGGATTATGAATGGATGATCAATTCCATAACTTGACTGAGAAATTTTGTAAAGACACGCTGTGATAAAACGTGCCGTGGGTGGCTGTTTAATAAAACAGAAGCTGCAAAACATGATTTATTCATATGGGAAGTTGATTAATGTTGATTCATGTTTAAGGATGTTTTGAGAGCCCCTTATCCTTTCCAAACCAGTATTTGTATAGTATTTCTGTTTTAAAGGACCAGTGTGTAGGATTCTGTGGGATTTATTGGCAGACATTGGAGTTTTAATTTGTGTATAATCTCTTGAAACTACATAATGTTGTGTTTTCATTAGCTTAGAATTAGCCGTGTTTCGACAGAGACCCATTATAAGCTCGTAACCTGAGAACACGGCTCTCTCCTCCCCCCCCCTCTCATATTTCAGTTCTACCGGGCTCTGAATATCCGTGTTGCCCTGGTGGGCCTGGAGGTATGGAGTGATATGGACAAGTGCCCCATCACCCAGGACCCCTTCACCACCTTGCATGAGTTCCTCGACTGGAGGAAGGTCAAGCTGCTGCCCCAGAAGCCCCATGACAACGCCCAGCTCATCAGGTACATCTGCCTTTTGTAATAGTTGTGTTCCACTCAAAGTCATTATGTTATTACAAAATTGTTTTGAAGCCTACCAAAGAAACGTTTCCACCCCTTTGTTTCATAGTGCTACAACAAAAACAACCGTAGCCTTGAAATGCAATCGGTAGCATCCACGACACATTTGTATTGCAACCCATCAACTCATTGCTCTACAAGCGCCACTAGTGGTCAAACCTCTCCCGGCGACCTTTACATTGCCAGTTGAAGTGTTGATGATGTGAAAGTCTGACTCCCTGGATTTAGACTGTGGGTGTACGTCTGCCCCTGGCTGTCTATCTCACGCAGCATATCTCTCCTCCTTCCGATATCTATTTTGCAAGGGCAGGACAACTGGGATTGGTTGAGAGAAATACAAACAAGCCAAAGCTTTCGTTCCCCCGAACCAATATGATCATGTCTGCAGTTCCTTGGCGCTGACACAGCGCGGTGGAGATTGGTCCTGCTATGCCAGACTAGTGATGTGATGACCTCTGTTTTCTCCCCCTTAGTGGAGTCTACTTCCAGGGCACCACCATTGGTATGGCACCCATCATGAGCATGTGCACAGCAGAGCAGTCGGGAGGAATCGTCATGGTATGTAAACCTATGTGCCACAGAATATACGCCGGCTCAAATTTCTATAATCCATTCTAAAGGAGAACAAAATACATATTTGGTGTGTCTCTGACTTCCAGAAAGGACTTTTTTTTTATAATGTCCTTCCTCGTGCCCCTCGTTCTTTGCCTGACTCTCCCTCTCCCTCCTGTCTGACGTCATACTCTCATATTTCTCCCCGGAGTCTCTTGTGTAAGAGTTGAGCTAAGGATTCCAGAGTTGATATTCAGTTGTATTCACTTCAGGGCGCACACATCATTGAGTTTTTTTTTGTCGAGGCGAGCCAAGCTGGTATGCATCGTACCCTCCACTTAGTGCTGATAAATCAGAGTGTGTATCGATTACACGAGTGGAAGCCATTGCTTCCTAATGAGGTGCAACGAATGAGAGAATTAAAGGGTGTAGCATATCCCCACCTGAATGAAAATGTATGGGCATGCCGTAGATGATCAATCATTACAGAACTACAGCCCTATGTGCTCAAGTCATGTCGTATCAGGGCAAGCCATGCAATTGTTTTACTCCATGTCCATGATTTGTCTTGGGGCCTGGCTGGCTGGTGGTAAGGTTTACAGCTAGAGTCCCCAGATGGTTCTTCACTCTTGGTAAAGTCAGGTCGTGGTCATTATAATAGAGCTCTCCATATGAGCATATAGGTCAGGGACATAAAGGATTAGCATCCTTCTGCTGGGCAAATCACGACCCTGAAGTCTCAGTTGTCTCCCTTCGTCTACAGAGCACCTTTACTCATTAGCCAACTTCCCCTACGGGTCTCATCGTTATGTTTTTCTGGGCAGTAAAATCTCAAACATCCATCTCCAAACCATCTGGTAGATCTATTTCCCAGCCCCGAATGCTACATTCATTTCATTGGTGTGGCGAAACAGAACACAGACAGTGGCATGCGCCGAGCATTTCAGCCTCATCAGTCGGCGAAGGTGTCTTCGTTGTTCCAGGAAACGGAATCAGAGGGTTTTCTTTGCATGCGGCGAGTGCAGATAGCTGATGACCGTTACTCTCAAAAGCCCCCCGCAGAGCACTTCATCAGTCTGAGCTGGCCTTGCTCAGCGCTCCTGAATAATGCACAGACACTGAAGACTCCAGAGACACGGCACTCTGCCGCGCAGCAGCATCCACGGAGAGCTGCCCGCTACATTATTTATCCGGCCTCGTCGTGTGTTTATGTTTTACACACCTTGCAGGAAGCAGCGGCACCTCGGCCAACAAGGCTCTTCCTCTCAGTGTCGCTTCGTCTTCACCGTGCATCCTCTTGTTTTTTAATTTCTGTTATTTCTGCTGGCTGTGGGATTCTCACGCTGTCCTTTGAGAGTTTTTCTCTGTCTTTCAACCTTTTTGCTGGTTTCGCGCCGAGCAGTGTCCACGCCTCTGTTTGTGTGGATGAGGCACCGCATCTGGCTGTGTCAAAGTTTGCAGTGCAAGTGGAAGATGACAGCCCGCTGTCTGCTGTTTCATTCCTCATTTGACTGCCACGACGTCGAGCAGAGGAAACGCTCTGATGAGCACAGATCCAACAGCGCAATATGCAATTACACTCACTTGTTTTTGAGTCATGTTTCTCCACTAGGTCCTGTTGGGAACAACAACTTGGCGAGCATAACATGTTTTATTATTTGTTATTTTCCTCAGAGGATGAAATTAGAAACGTCTGTTTTTAATTAGCTACAACGGAACTGAACTGATTTTATTGTAAGAGGTTGCTCATAGTTTCATGTCTCCCTCAGAATATACTTGATATATCACATTCATAAAGAAAAAAGAGGTTTTAGATGAAATATTAGTGAGAGGCAATGCCAAGTTCAGTTTCTGCATGATTGATGTTTTCTTTTCTTTGTAGGACCATTCGGACAACCCCCTCGGCGCTGCAGTCACTCTTGCCCACGAGCTCGGACACAACTTTGGAATGAACCATGACACCCCAGAGAGGGGGTGTGGCTGCAGGGTGACCGTGGATCGCGGAGGCTGCATCATGACTCCCTCCACGGGGTGAGTCACTGATTCTATCCTGACAATTTAGAGTCAATAGATCTTCAAGATAGCTAACTCTGCACTGCAATGTACATTATTGGGGGAGTTTAATTTCAGCCGGTCGGCCTTCATCAGCCTTAGGACATCTGCTAACATTCACAGCTGCAGTGCACTCCAGCTAGGCTGCTTTTGGTTCAACTTTTCAAATGACGTCCACCTCCAAAACTATCTTAAATTCATCATCATGATGTCCAGCAGTCATTAAGTTTGCATTAATTCAGTCACTCATTACAAACAGTGAGTGTCGCTCTAAAGAGCCCAGATTGTGATCGTATTTAAATATTATTCCAAATGCTCTCCATGAATAATTTATTGTCTGTAGAGCAAATAATGCCATTGGGCTGATGGGTTTATGGCAGATTTAGCAGCTGTGCTAGTGCCCTGAGCTAATATGGCTCATTCTGAATGGGAAGTCAACGGTTCAGCGGCAGTGCTTTGCCATAAAAGTACAGTTTTACTTATCTTGACTTATCTAGCCTAGAAAAACATGTTAAAAAAGGGCAGAAATGGCTATTATCTAAGTGTGTATCCAACAACATTTCAAGATGGAGCTGGAGTTGCTCTACAGTTGTCACTATGGATTGTAATGTCTAACATCTTGTAGCAGACAGAGCAGATGGATCGGGATGTTTTTGGTGGAAACATTGGGTATCAGTTCCAGCTCAAGGTCTAGTGGTCTGTGGGAGCCTCCGATTGGGGTTTATGCTGGAAACCATCTATTTGGTTTGGATCACACCCATAAAAAACACGGTAACACTATTCTTGAGTATATGCTCATAAAGCAACACAGAGGCAAGATGTAGATTTATATTTAACCTGATCGAGGGTATCCCTGGTCAAGGACTTTATCCTCAAATTGGCTACAACATCCTGCAAGTAATACTTGTTTCCATCTTTCTCTGCTGGCTCTGTCCCTTTCTTCCTTCTTCAGTTTTTCTATTCTTTGACATACATGCAACTTTAATGTTGGAAAATCTCTCTGCAAGTCCTAATACATATTTAAATACCTCTGAAAACTGTCTGTGATACAGTCTTTTATGAAGGGTAAATGCACCTCTCACTCAAAATATCTTAATCTGAAGTGAAGCAGTGAACAAATTCTCCAAATATGAAAAATGTAGTATAACAAATATATAAAAGATGTAAATATTTGTTTTTTATTCTGCTATCCACAGAGGCCATGCTTTTTGTTTTCATTCCATCTGACAAAAGAAATAAATGATTTGGGTTTTAAAATTATCCCCTCCACACCTCCTTATTGCTCCATATTGCAGCTCTGCTGATTAATCCAGGATTAAAGAAGCAATACATTTCAATAAGGATGTTTAGGAACTCTGTATTGCCTCATTCTGCCTCCTCAGTTAATTCTAGGTCAGCGCCATACGCTCTGCCTGAGGTGGTTCTTCATCTCCCATGAGTCCTGCTCAAGCCCCTCGTAGTTCCACGCTTTGAAATGCCGTGTGGCCAGACACATGGAATCTGCTGCAACCATCTGAATGTTGTCCATCCAGCTCCGGCTATTTGTTTATAGCATTGACTGTCGTGTTTTTCTTGGCAGGCGACCAGCTCTTTTCAAAGCACAATGTGATCATACAGAATACCCTTTTCTGATTACCAGCCCACTGGCAAAACCCGACAACACTCACTCACAGTTTGGAGCACCTATAGTTCTGCTTTTGCTGTTTTGAATGATCTTTCATTTTAAACAAATAGAGTGATGGAATGTCTTCATTGTCGCATATATATATACTGATACCCATCAAGTTCTGCTGGCCTTGCTGCTGGAGATAATGCGATCCAGTTCATCATGATTATACTGGTGGGGTTAGCGGTAGGTGGTGGGTGGGAAGTAAAACTACAAGCTGTCCCAGTGCCAGCTGCACATCTGCACACAGCACTGCTTGTTTCCTGCTCACATTGGTCACGGTCAGTTGTCGTGTCCCCCTCCCCGTCCATCCCAGTATCCCACTATTAGCTTTAAATGAGAACAGGCTGGTGTCTCCATTCTTTGAGATTATAACTCACAGGAAAACAAACACACCAACTGAGCTGCTGCTGGTTCCTCCATGGAGAGGGGGACATGCATATGTGCACAAACATACATTTAGCATCTCAAAGATTAAAAGAGGAACTCCACAGGGTTCTGTCCTTGGGCCACTTCTCTTGGTCAGTCTCTTACTTAGTTCTTTTCATGAACTTGCACATTTCTTTTTTCAAGCTGTGAGGGTAAACAGTGCATTCTGACTGAAGTACAATTTGGCTGAAAAGAAAGAAAAGAAAACAACTTTTGAATCATGGAGCTGGTTTCCAGATGTTTACCAAACTATGTATTCATCTGGTTGAACTATTTCCTCAATTTGCACAAAAAAGTTGCGAAAACGTCGCAGCATTTACGCAGCGTGGTTTGATTATTTACTCTGTAATCAAAATGTGTTTATATATAAACACCATGATAATCATATGAAAATAAACCTATAGTCACTCGCCATCCAAGTCAGTCACACAAGCTGTGATGTTGATGGACAGAAAGACTTCAAGATACATTATTATGGATGGGTTCATTCACACGAGGGTCAAGCCCAAAGGTAAGATGATGACTGCTGGGAGTGAGATTGATATATTTTTCCTCGTCATAAAATAATCAGGAATCACAGCAAGTGAGTCAAAATCCACGGGATGCTCTAGATATGTGACCCGTGCCCCACTGAAGAACAGGAACTCTCTAGTATGCCTTGTTTAATTGGGTCCATAGGGAAATCAATGTGAAAATGCTCTTCAGTATCTACAGCGTAGACCAGACTCACAGGCACCAAAGGCCACGACAGATCAGATCCCCTCATGTCATCACCCAGAGCTCAGGCTCCACATGCTCAAAGAAAGCCATAAAATGTATATTAAATGTGTCGCGCAGTTACCATGGTTTCAAATGACTTCAGCAAGTATAACATATTTGTCATCGTTGCAGTTGTCCCATTCAGGTTTTAATGAACTTTTATTCCTGCCAGAAGATGAAAGTTTTCCAGAATGTAATAAAACTGTGAGTTAGGATCACAATCAGTATTTGCAGATTTATTTTATTTTTTACAAAAAATAAATTCTCAAGGACGGCAAAAAATGTTTTGGCAGATGTGTCATTGGAAAGGCCAATAGATCTGATTCATAGCCTGATCAGAGTTATCTGGCTGAGAAGAAGTGACATAAGCTGGCTGTGTGCTGGATGGGTTTACCCTGTGTCCTGTGTGACCTGAACCACAAGGACAGACCGGCTGGGAGGAGAGAGACCTGCCCGGCTACATTTGGGTTAAAGTGCTTTGTGTAACAATCTGCTATTTTGCCTTAAGAGTATTCTAAGCACTCGTGAAATAGGTTTGGACTTATGATCATAGTCTGCAGCAAAATAATTCTTTTCTTTACCTGTAAATGCTTTTTTGATATGCATGCTCAACACTAACATACTGTACATGCACTTAGGAGTCAGCAAACACTGCAGGATGTTTTAAATGCCACAGATATTGCTGCTTTACCGGATCTCTGATTTTTTCAAGGATATTTTTAATTTGATGTGGTAGGTCAGACAAACAGCAGGTCAATGCAAAGTAGAGACTGAAAAATTTATCGAATATATCATTTGTTTTGGTTGTGAATGTCCGATTCTTTACTGATAACTTATTGTCTTACTCTCCACAACTATTTGGGTTTCCTGCCACAGTTCATCTCCCCCTTTTGTCAAGGTAGAGACATTATAAAATCCGTGAAAGCCTTCAGCACTGTAGCATTATCACAGTGTGTGGCAGATTATGTGATCAATGTATTAGATCTGGGAATGATTCCTTATCACCGGACCTCCCACAGATTCATTAAAGCTCTTTTGTGGCCATCGCTGCACCGCAGTTACGGTGATTGCTTTGGACATCCAACCAACCATCAACTGCAGTACCTCTGAAGCTTAGGAGCAAACAGGTCAGACACTGTATAATAGATGATCAAAAGAGCACGGAGAACAGAGAAGAATTGATCTCATAATGTAACTGGTGCGGGACCAGATTGAAAACAATGCAGCAGTATGAGACCGGCAGAGGTGAGCTAGACTCGTCCTTTGTGAAGCCTGAACAGGATGAAAACAAGCGCAGTCTTTTCTTTTGAGGTGGCGGCCCAGACGCCCATGGCATGAGTGGCTTTCTCGAGTGTCTTTAGGTCGCCATGAGCCCCAGATGTGCCCGCCGTGACTTGTCTTGGCACGGCTTTATTTGCCCGAGGCCCCGCAGCTGCTAAATGCCATCCATTGTAATTCCTCGGTGCCCCTGCCTTTTCACAGCCATTACGCCTCCTCCCACCCCCACGCAATTACAGGGTAGGCCAATTATATCTGTATTGCCTCTCATAAGAAACAGCTGGATCATGAGCCACTCATGTATCTCAGGGACGCTAGACTTTGTCATGTATTGCTCGGGGTGGTAACTGAAGAACAGGGCTGAACTCGTGGTAATTGAATGAATGCTACAAAACGTGTGTGTGTGGGGGGGGGGGGGGGGGGCAACTTGAGCAAGCAAATTTGGCCGGGACTTTTGGGGGCAAATCGGAAATCAACAACAGCAGTTGCTTAGGAAGTGATCTGCCTGTTGAACAGCAGCCTTGACAGCTGTTCTTCATAGCAAGATTCCCCCGAGGTGCTCAGCGGGGAGGAAGGGGAAAAGAGGGCGCAATAATGCCTGTTATTACAGCTTCTCCTTATTGCTCTTTCCTTTTGCCATTTCATGTCATTAGGAGTCCCACTGTGATCTTTTTTGCTTGAATTCAGAGAGCGCAGAGATCTGCTGCGAGGTACTCCACTTTACCTCACACAACATCGGGATTGTATTGACGTTGGAGAGCAGCGAGTTGTGTGTTTGGAGAGGGGGTCGGCGGCGGGAGCTGATGTCAGCCGTCTCAACAAGTGACGGAAAACAAAGGAAATCAGAGAGTGAGAACACGTCAAAACATTCACAGAATGTCGTGACATATTTCGATGCGTATTAGATGAGTAACCTAATAAGAAATAAACTCTTTGAAAGACTTGGCGACATTGAGCTACATAGAAATGCCTCCTTGGCTGATATGAAAGGCTCATTTTACAGCTTCAGCGTCAGTACAGCCAGTGGGCTTGACCTTTAAGGCTCAGCCCTACAGCTCCACGACTCCATCACATTTAACTCATGTATCACTCATAGAAACACATCAATGAGCTGCAACTTTGGGATACTTTTATGACATAGCCCTGTTACCTCTTGATGCCATAGCAGCTCAAGCTGTGTATGAATTTGCTTTACGCACAAGCTCCTCTTGAAATATGCTTTAAACATGTCTGGTATTTATAACTGTGACATGTTTGCTGTAGTTTGAATTATGTCTATTTTATTGATCAGAAACACTTCCCAAGTTAACTAGACATTTTCCCTTGCTGCCATTTGAAAAGAAAATACATGATGTACTGAATATGTGGCATGTGTTTGATTCACTCTGTAGACAGTTTGCTAATCTGAACTTTCCTTGCTGCTGTGAAATTCAAATGCCTCTGAAATGGACACATTTTATTTATGATATAAAAAGTGCAAAGGTTTACGGGCAAACATGTGGTTTGACTGCGGCTGCGGCTACGTTTCCTGACTTCCAGCTGTTGAGTGGGTTGTGCCTGTGGAAGGAAACATGTTGGCATCTAAATTGACCTGGATCACCCAAATACATGCACTCATCTGTGTGCACAAAGACACACACACACACACACACACACACACATATAGATATGATTGAGCGTATTGCAAACACCCATTCTCACCTTGTTGACTTTAATGGTCTAGGTGGAGGCATTTGTTTTTATCAAGAAACATAGGAAAAGATACAGTCTGCACATATTTATCACCCACACACACACACACACACACACACACAGTTATCTAAGGCACTATATTATCGGAGAAATAAAGCCACATGAGGCTTTTGGCAGACGGAGCCCTGGGCTTTGAGCTTTCCCCACAGAGAGGACCACCCTCTATGTCCGCTCCAAAAACAATATTAAAAACACACCATCCTCGTTTCTCTCAAATTTATTGGTGTTGCAAGTCTTGCGAGGGAAGCACTTTTTGGTTTGAGTATTTATGATCACATATGTCTCATAAACCATGCCTTATCAGATCTCCCTCTCTTCGTAAAGGGAGCCGTGTTGTTCTCATGCTGATGGCGCTCTGGAGAGGTGGCTGAGCTCGAGTGGTTAATTGATTTTGTGATTAACGGCAATTAGCACTGATTACATCAGACTGAGGAGGACCCTTGAGGGCGATCTCCATCGTCTTCCTCCTCTCTCTCTCTCTCGGTATGTGTCTCACAAAACACATCTTTCCCTCGCAGGTATCCGTTCCCCACAGTGTTCAGCAGCTGCAGCAAGAAGGACCTCACGGCCAGTTTTGAAAAAGGCGTTGGGATGTGTCTGTTCAACATGCCTGAGGTGAAGGTGCTCTACGGAGGGCAAAAATGTGGCAACGACTATGTGGAGGAGGGAGAGGAGTGTGACTGTGGCGAGCTTGAGGTAAGAGTGCTATGTAGACCTCCTGTAATTCCTCAGCTTTATTTTTTTATGTCCCTTCTGTCAAAATGGAAATCTCTTTCTTGCCACCCATATATCATCGTTAATTATTTGTTGCCAAGTTTGAAAAATGGAATCAGCAGATGCACTAGTGGGGGTTTCTGTAGGTTTTTTTTGACAGAAGCATGACACACACCAACATTCCCCACAGTAAAAACAAATCATTTACCTCGGTTTCAAAAGCTGTCGGCGCAGAGCCCTCGGAACTCAAACACGGTCTTCGGAAAATGAACTCGGAGATGTGAGTGTGGATGTATTCATCCTCTGCACTGAAGAAGTGTTTGGGAAGAGGCTTGTCTGATCCTGATACGATTCACTGAGAGGAAACATCGCTGACAGCTCACCCTGTCAGCCGGTGAATTATTTAAATGAATCTGCATTGGCATGCGCATACGCAAAGGTGGCACACATTAATAACTGCTGCAACTGTGGGATGATCAAACAGTTAATCTTGATGAAGCTGACAATCACCAGATGCAGGCTGACAATAGCAGCATTATGAAATATGAAGAAGACGCATCTATGATAATTTGTATTATATAAAAGCCGACGTGAGAGAATGCCTCGTTGTCTCTCGTAATATGTGTACACCTTTATGCCCAAGTAGCGAGTCGTTTTGTGTCAGGGTCAGGCTGAAAGTGGCATGGTCCTTCAACACAAAGAACTGTCATAAGCCTCGCAGGCCGGAGCCAGCAGCGATAATAAAGCTCTTCATGGACTTGAGCGATGTCATGCCAAACCAGGCCAGATCAGAGTTCCCAGACAGGACCTCTCTTTCCACCATTAAAAAGCCTCATTAAAAAGCCTGGGTCCTATTCCCCACAATCACAGGCTACTTCTTTTCAGCATGACTCCTCGGCCTCCTTTAGCCCCGGGGACCATGGGAAAGGCCCTTAATAGATTTCAGGCTGAAAAGAGTTCTGGGAGGCCCGTCATGTCAGCTGTGACCCTTTGTCAGCTGCGTCCATCTCCTTCCTCCTGACTCCTGCTGCACTTTGGCTGTACAGTATGTTCCAGGGACGTGCGGTCAGGGGAGGCAGAGCCTCACCTGTCATCATGAGTAAAAAAAGTTTAACAAAAATAAAAAAATAATGGTAACATCAAATTTATATTAATATTTGTACACCGATCTTTATGTATGACTAATTTCGAACATTTTATAGTCAAAATCGCTGAATTTGCCTATTTCCTGTTCAAATACAGGATGAAACGAGAGTTGAGGCGACGAGTCGAGCCTCACCTCTGATTGCGCAATCCATCACAAGCTGAGTTGATGCATGCGATTGGCCCGTGCGGGTTGCCGTATGTCTGCATGTCGCCAATATAATGTTTACAGATGTGTTTATTTGCCCTGATAATCCACAGTCTGGCTAAGGTCTTTAACCATTACAGTTTAATGTTTGTAAGTGACATATTTAGTTTTGCTGATGGTAAATAAAACCGCAGTCAAGTCCGTTTGTTTTTGTATTTTTCTACGTCAGACTGACAACATGGAAGAGGATTATATATCTAAGCTTAAAAATGTATCAAAACTGGACTTTCAGTCAAAAGTGGACGTGATTAACACAGGTAGACCAACGCCGGAGCTAAAAGGTTTGCTTCAAACTTTTTCTTAATTCAGGCTAGCGCCGTTTAGCTAGCGGATGCTAATAGCGCGCTAGCGTTCTAGCGTTTCCGGTTCTGTGACGTCGCTAGTGACGTCACGGAGCGCCGAAACAGAGTTTATATATAGAAGTGATTTCCAGCAGGAATTGACTCTGTATCTCGCACAGAGCTTGCCTCACAGGGTTTGCTCTGAGATTCAGAGTCGGGTGGGTGGGATGGCGATTCTCAGATTCTTCAGACTGAGATTCAATCGCCAGGACTCTAACAGCAAGCACACAGACAGAAACACACATGGATCAAATTACTCCAAAACAAGACTATAATGCTTGTGAGTCAAGTTTATTCACATATATTCATGCTACTTTGCATTAAAAAAAATTTTTTACAAAAAATAAATATATACAGGACTGCCTTTATTCTGATTTATTGTGATTATATTACAGCTTAAGAAAACTCAAATATCCTATCTCTAAATATTAGAATATCATGAAAAGTATACTAGTAGGGTATTAAACAAATCACATGAATTGTCTAATTAACTCAAACACCTGCAAGGGTTTCCTGAGCCTTGACAAACACTCAGCTGTTATAAATCTTTTTTTAACTTGGTCTGAGGAAATATTAAAATTTTATGAGATAGGATTTTAGAGTTTTCTTAAGCTGTAAGCCATAATCAGCAATATTAAAAGAATAAAAGGCTTGCAATATTTCAGTTGATTTGTAATGAATCCAGAATGCATGACATTTTTGTTTTTTTAATTGCATTACAGAAAATAAAGAACTTTATCACAATATTCTAATTTTCTGAGACAGTCCTGTATATATATATATTTTGCCGCGAAGTACGTAAGTAAGTTTTACGTATCTGTAATATGTACCGTGTGTGCGCGTGTGTGTTGTGTGGAGAATGCTGATGAGACATGAAATAACCAGGAGCCAATTGAATAAGCTACCCTTTTGGGTTTATATATTTGTAAATCTGACACTAAAGGAGTCAATGCCTCACCAACCATGAACCTCACCGCACGTCACTGGTTCAGACCAATAGAGGGAGAGCATCCAGTCAGCCTGCCTCTGTGTGAGACCATATGTTCAAAGTCAGACATGCAGCAGTCAGACATGCAGCAGTGATCTCAATGGGACGCTGGCTTCAATCTGCATCAGGAGCCAGAGAGTTTCTGATTGGTGGCTCGCCAACATAACACGGATTGGTCTCCATGGAGAGGTGGTCAAATGTAACAGCAGATAAATGCATGTCTCTCTACAAGTAAAGTGACACTTGATTCTCGTAAAAATTCCTGAATTAAGTTGAGTGAGCCTTTAGTTATAACAGAGTAGCATGTATGGGTTTAATTCCTGGCCACTAACTCTGACATGTGCAGAGTACTGAAAATATCCTGCTGGTGAAGCTCCTCCGTAATGTGAGGAGACCAATGTGGCTCTGTTCAGATACTTCTTTGTATTCCTGTTTTAGGGTATGAATTCCTACATCAAGCTGAATAAGAAATCTAGTTTCCAGAACCTTGAATTTTAATTGGTTGAATCAAATCTTTTTGGCTAATTTTTACATCAGGTCGTGTCTGATGTTAGGGAAACATTTTGTTTGTTCGTTTCATTTGATTTTTCTATTACTTTTTCGATTTCCCTCACCATTCAGCTTCTAGTTCAAGGGGTCTCGATGAGTTTCTAAGGCCTCTCTGATGGATATTTGAGAACTCGAAACTGCCGTTTCCTTTCATCTGCCAGGTTTCTTAGTTGTTGCTGAATACAGTCCTGCTAGGGCTGCATCCTCTCTGATAACAAAGTCTGAGCATTTGCTCTGAGGTGAAATATGATCTCTTTGTGCCGAGAAAATTATTCTTTGCTTTTAAACCCCCTCGCTTACATCCTGTTTCTGTGCTTGTCTTCTTTTTCCATTATTTCCCATCTGAAGGAATGTATGAATCCCTGCTGCAATGCTTCTACCTGCACTCTGAAGGTGGATGCTGTATGTGCACACGGGCAGTGCTGCCACGACTGTCAGGTATGATATGTTCTGATCGGCCAGCCATGGTATATATCATGGCTATATGATATATTATGGCTCTATGATCCATCATGGCTCTATGATATATCAAATTATATATCATGGCTGGCACAAAGCTCACGACACATTTTTCTAAGCTTCCCTCTGGCTCTTTGTCCTCATGTCTGGTGCTTTCTGTCAACATTTCATTATAGCTGAAGCCAGCAGGCACTTCATGCCGTGAATCCATTCACTCTTGTGATCTGCCTGAGTTCTGCACCGGCACCAGCGCTCACTGCCCCTCCAACGTCTACCTGCACGACGGCCACACCTGCCACCACGTGGACGGCTACTGTTATAACGGCATCTGCCAGACTCACGAGCAGCAATGCATCACACTGTGGGGACCAGGTACGTGGACGGCCCCCCTCGCTGGCTCACACCGGACGGTTCGGTGACTGTCGCCGGCTTTTTGATGTGATCCAATGTGTTTTGCAGGAGCAAAGCCAGCCCCGGGCATCTGCTTTCAAAGAGTCAACTCAGCAGGAGACCCTTACGGCAACTGCGGCAAGGACTCCAAAGGCTCCTTTGCCAAATGTGAAGCACGGTAAGATCTGACGTTACCATAGAAACCAATGAAAGCTGTAGTTACCTTGCTTTATAACTCTTACATGAGAGGACTGTTTCAAAGATACCAGAATCAATGTTATTGATGAGTACTGAAGCATAAAAAATCAGCCTTAGTTGCCAAGTGGTGACTCCATCTCTGTGTTGAATGTCACACTCCTTCCTTCTGCTCCCCATTTCTACACTGTCCATGGCAGATAAAGTGAAAAAGGCCCCCCAAAATGTTTTAATCAATGAGTAATTCATCAATGATTTGTTTAAAAAGCAAAAATGCAAATGTGTATTACCCTTTTTTATTTGAACTTCTGTTGTACTCTCACTACAATTTATACTTTAAGATGAAGGGATTTCATACGTGTAATTATTTAGTTACCTTCTCTATATCCCATATAGACACAGCTGGAAGGAAACACTAGAACTAGAGAAAAGAAACAGTCAGCAGTAATGTCAATATGATTATATAAGCTGCTAAAACTAAAGATAAAACCAATTAAAAATATAGAAGCAAAAATGCCAAACTGGTTCCATCCAATTCCCCTGTTTTTAATCATTATAAACTGTATGATTTGGGGTTTTGACTGTTTATCAGATAGAAGTAATTTGAAGATGTTACATCGGAATGCGCTGTCCTACAGATACAAAACAATAACAGCCACATCGAACGATGGAAATACTCATTAGTCACAGCCCTAATTGAAGGTTACAGAGTCACCAGAGTCACTCGGTGAAATGCAGACCGAATCGTTCAGGTTGTGGTCTGAAAACGGCACAAAAAAGCTGCCTCTTCTGCACGTTCTCTAATTGGACAGCAAGAGTGAGAGAAATACATAGAAATAGAAAATAATTACATGTACACACATTTGGGAAAACAGTGACACCTTATTAAATTATCACATTGTTATTCTCCCTGTTGTTCATTCTGTTTACAGAGATGCTAAATGTGGCAAAATCCAGTGTCAAGGAGGAGCTAACCGCCCAGTGATTGGGACCAACGCTGTTTCCATAGAGACCAACATCCCCATGCAGGAAGGGGGAAAGATACTGTGCCGAGGCACACATGTGTACCTGGGCGATGACATGCCCGACCCCGGCCTCGTCCTGACGGGGACTAAGTGTGGAGATGGACTGGTGAGGCCTGTGACGCTTAAATACAGCCAGTACACACACACACACACACACACATCAATCCCTATTAGCACGGGTAGGGTAAGGTACATTTACTCACTATAAAGGTACTTGTATACATTTCACTTGATATATTCACTCAACTACATGTATCGTTTTGTAACAAATAATAGAATATATAGTAAAAATAAACATATTTTAATGAATATATCAATCAAAAACAAGCAAGAGTGTGAAAAAAGTTTTAAATCAAATAGATGTTTCTTGGTCTTCCTTTTTATTTGATCATTTTAGTGTGTTTGCTGATAATACTGTGTAAACTCACTTTTTAATTTTTTTTTTACATCAAATGACCTTTTGGTTGCTGTCCTTATTCCTCTCAGTACTTACTGTGAACATCTAAAATCTAAATCTTTCTTTTTCGAACCTCTTGGTGTTTCCTGGACAGTGATTCCCTGTTGAGCATACGACCACTAAGAGGGATTTTTTACAATGTTATCCCAGGCTGAGGGCTGCAGATTGTGTCGTCCATCTTCCCAAGTACAGCAACCCCAAACCGATTAATGGTACATATGGGCGTGTGAGCTTTTATTTTTAGGTTAAACCACCCAAACTCAATGTGCTTCACATTTTAAAGAAAGATGAACAAAGAAAGAGGCATTAAATAAAAATACAAACTTTATTTCCTTTTGAAGTGAAGCTTTCAAACATTTCCACCACTGCTAACGACTCTGAAAACGCAATATAGATATGTTGCCCCGAAAGCTGGGAAATACGTAGGAGTGGAAAAAGTGATGTGGCGTGACAGGCCATGACTAAGACTTTCTAAGAAGTTCTTCAGGGTGTGTCATCTTGTCATTTCAGACTCACACAGCCTCAGACACTAAATGGACTTACCATTATTCAGTCTGTTAGGCGTCTTTACAGTAAATGGTCATCAATTCAGACATTGATCACCTCAAAGCTTCTGTGGCTCCAGTTAGTCTAAATTACTTCTCTCTGAGCCGCCACCCTGAAAGAGGATCCAGCCTCATCTGTCAAGGGTTCTGTCATTACTCTCCATGCCCAGTGCCGCCAACTTCATCTCCACGTTCGGCCGGAATATACAGGACTGTCTCAGAAAATTAGAATATTGTGATAAAGTTCTTTATTTTCTGTAATGCAATTAAAAAAACAAAAATGTCATGCATTCTGGATTCATTACAAATCAACTGAAATATTGCAAGCCTTTTATTCTTTTAATATTGCTGATTATGGCTTACAGCTTAAGAAAACTCAAATATCCTATCTCTAAATATTAGAATATCATGAAAAAGTATACTAGTAGGGTATTAAACAAATCACTTGAATCGCCTAATTAACTCGAAACACCTGGAAACACATTTTCAAATGTTTGATTTTGTTTTGCTGTTATAAATCTTTTTTTTACTTGGTCTGAGGAAATATTCAAATTTTATGAGATAGGATTTTAGAGTTTTCTTAAGCTGTAAGCCATAATCAGCAATATTAAAAGAATAAAAGGCTTGCAATATTTCAGTTGATTTGTAATGAATCCAGAATGCATGACATTTTTGTTTTTTTAATTGCATTACAGAAAATAAAGAACTTTATCACAATATTCTAATTTTCTGAGACAGTCCTGTATATTTGGGCGTTGCGCCTTGGAGCCCAAAGTCTGCATCTTACAACTTTTTAAAAAGCTGCCGTAACATATTCTTGTAAAATAATCTCAGTGTTTACTTTAATTATATTTCATGCCACGCTGTTTTCTAGCTGAAGTGGCTCGTCGGGATCAAATTAAAAGAATTCTTAAAAGCTGAATATGTACTCCTTTAAAATATTAAAGGTTTAGAGAATAACTGAATTTGCTCCTTGAGCTCCCACTTTCTATTTTTAATGTATCTGTCTGCTTCAGATGTGCCTGAATCGTCAGTGCCAGAACGTCAGTGTCTTCGGTGTGCATGCGTGCTCAGCCAAGTGCAGCAGTCGAGGGGTGAGTACTGCACCTTTCCTCTTGTTTGAGAGAGGACCCGATGTGTCTATCACAAACCAGTTTCCCGTTCCTCCCTCACACAGAAGCTCACTTTGGCAGTAATATGTTGTAAAAATAATCATAAAACGGTATACGGCGGGTAGGGAGCCATTACAATGCTTTGCAATCAATCATTGTGGTTGCTGAAAGAAGATGTAATGGCTTCATTTAGGCTCGACTTCAAATGCCATTTATCATACTCTAGGCAGTCGTCCTTGTCCCAAAAAACGATGTTGAAATCTGAAGGCCAGGCTATATTTGGGCTAATGCTGGGAGCAATGATACGCAGTTTAACTTTGAGCCGGGGAGCATGGATATTAGCCTTTTCTAAAATACAGACCATCAAATGTCTGTGGGTGGCCCTGTTTGAGATGAAATGTGGTGGCTGTGTGATATTACCCTTAAATTGACTGGTAGGTCCCGAAGGCTCTTGGCTGTGACTGGTACAATGTCATCAAAGCTACAGAGGGTACAGCTCTCTTAAAATGAAACCTCTGCAGATATTATAAGGTCATATTTGTTTGTCTAGTTTCAATTAAGACGTATTTATGAATCTCTGAGGATGTTGCTCCTCGAGAGGACAGGACAGGACAGGACAGGACAGGACACCCCGCTTGTACCGATTGGAACAAGATGTGGCCCCCGCCTGCTCTATGTTACCAAGTTGGGGAAATCCTCTTAGCCGGTACCATTCCTCCTGTCTGCAGGGCAGGAAGACGAGAGAGAGAGAGAGAGAGAGAGAGAGACATTTGGAATGAGGTCAAATGTCTGCTGTGGTTTTTAATGGTTGCCATGTGGAGCCCTGTGGTGCTGCTGGTGGTTAACTCTGCCTTACTCCATCCATGCATCATGTGTCTTTGTTCACAAGTGCTGGAACAACTCCGTCAGAACATTAATAAACAAAAGTTTTGTTAATTGATTCATCATTTTAACAACTGAAGCAAAAAGCACTACTGCGTATTTAAATATTCAAGGAGTGTGGGCCACTACTCAAACGTGGCATTATAAAGACAAAGCTGATTACTGACTTTCTGCCTCATCTCACAGTTAATTATCCTTTTTATTTTGCCACAGGTGTGCAACAACAACAAGAACTGTCACTGCGAGGCTCACTGGGCACCTCCCTTCTGTGACGCGGCGGGTTTCGGAGGGAGCGTGGACAGCGGCTCCATCAGATTAGCAAGTGAGTCAACAGTCGCTCCTCGAGTATATCGAACGGCTTGTTTTATCATAGCTCGGGACGTGTGCTGTTATCGGTCTTTTGTATGGAGCAGTCGGACATCAGACTAAATACATAACAAACTAGAATGGGCACTCGGTAGAGCGCATACCTTCGCATATCACAAGATTGGGCATTGCATTATGAACATTTTGGCATTAGTTGCATGCCAATTGGATAAAAATTGACTGCGCTATGGTAAAAGGAAGATGTTGACCTTTTCATGACCTTGACCTTTGACCCGATCGATCCCAAAATCTAATCAAATGGTCCCCGGATAATAACCAATCATCCCACCGAATTTCATGCGATCCGGTTTAATACTTTATTAGTTATGCGAGTAACACGCATACAAATAAATAAATAAACGGCGATCAAAACATAACCTTCCGCATTTTCAATGCGAAGGTAATGACGTAGTCTGCAGAAATGTTGACAGATGCAGTCTGGTACTCATGCGTCGTGCGAGAAGACGTCCGTCTCTGAGACCACCTGCTGTTTCCGTGTGTGTTCCTGAGCAGGCGGGGTCAACCTGACGGTGGGCGTACTGGTGGCTCTCCTCACCGTGCTGGGAGCGCTGCTGATCGTCTGCATCAAGAGGAAAGCTCTACTGGGCCGGCTCGTCACCAGTAAAAAGAACCCAATGGAGAAGCTCAGGTGACTTTAGTTAGTTAGTTTTTTTTTTTTCCCCTGAAGGGTTATTTGGGAGTTTTTCCTGGTCCGATGCGAGGTTTTGGGGCAAGGATGTCTATGTGTACAGATTGTAAAGCACTCCAAGACAAATTTGTAATTTGTGAAATTGGGCTATACAAATAAACTGAATTGAATTAATAACACAATTCCTGTGTAAAATTATTTGGGATTTCCTAATTTGAAATACATTACCGCTGCAACTGACGTGTGATCAGGATAATAACGTGCATAATTCCAGATAATTTCCTCTTTAAATTCCAGATCGGTAAGCGATGCAATCAGCGGACCGTCGGCTTTGAACCCGCCCCCGCCTTTCAGCACCATGTCTCCATCCCGCCCGGCCCCGCCTCTGCCTCACAGCGCCGCCATCTTCAAGGTCACTAGATCACACGTCTACAAACACACAGATAGACGTCTCCCGCAGACTTGACTGTTGAACAGGGTCTGATTCCCGACACGCGGAGCATCACCAGCAGGCGGCCCACGCTCTGTATTATCCCTCCTGGAAAGCCGCAGCTGTTTCGTTCGCAGACATAATGCTCAGCGGGATTGACGCGTGGTTTTCACACAAATGGCAGCTCATTCAAATCCAATTAAATCATCCCACTCTCCGTGGACGTGTGGAGGCGGTCGCGATAATGGAGTCAGCGGTGAGCAGCGTGTTCACAATACATTTCTTGTCGTTAACAATCGCCTGTTCGGAGAGATATTGATGCGGCGGCTAACTTGAGATATACAGACATTGCTGACAGGCCACACAGTGCAGGGTTCTTGCTGTGTCTACAGCGCAGTGTGCCTTAACTACTCCATTACTGCCCTGTCATGCTCTGTAATCAGAGGAGACCTGGGATCCATTGTGTTAGGGGAGCTGAAAAAAAGAGGAGCTGTGTCAGAATCGACATGCGTGCTGCGGGGTTGCCACCCGAGTGAGGCAGCACGCCGTTGCATTGCCATGAGATTGGTGTTTTCTGTTCGCAGCATGTGGTTTTCATTTGAGATCAGCGGTAAGAGGAGAAAGGATGTGAGGCTGTTTGATGTAAGCGCAGTGCAAGTGAGGTCATTCTCCAGTTGTCGGGAGCTGCGTTAAACGGCCGCATGTGTGCGTGCTTTTATACGTGTTGTATTGTGTGTTTTTGAGCTGCGCACACATCTGGCCAGGTCCGAATACGAGGAAGACTCATATTTTGGCTCTTCTTAGTAGGAGTGTGTGTGGGCTCTTTAGCGGGGTGCACCTTTTGAGTGGGGCCAAGCCGGGTGCTTGTGGCACAATGGTGGTCTTTCCCTCTGATAGGTTGGCTCAAGGGGAGTTGGGGAATAGTGAGCCGGCGGGTGTGAGCCTTTGATTTACACTTTATCTTCGACGGCATCAGGAAGAGGAGGAGGAGGTGAACATGACTGATTCTGATCAGGAGCAGAAGGTTTCTCCTGCGTCTCTCTTTTCTGCTTGTAGATGGAGCGAAGGTGAAGCACGCTTTTTGACTGTTCTCGGGTCTGCCTTTCATCTTTCTGCAGTCTCATCACCGTGGGCCAGAGCCGGCGCCCCCACCGGCCCCCTACCCCTCCCGCAGCATGCGGAGACTTCCCCAGTGTCCGCCGGTCCACCTCAGCCACCCTGTCCCCCTGTCCCTCACCCTGTCCCCCGGGCTGGCCAGACCCCCGCTGCCTCCGCCTCACATCCACGTCCCACCGAGGGGGGCGTCCTTTCGAAGCGAGTCTCGCCATATCTCCTGCAGGATGGTCATGGTGAGTGAATTCCCTGTTCCCTCACTTGGATACATCATATTTGATTTTATTTTATTTTTATTTTTTCCCAATAAATTTTATTATAAGACAAAAGACAATACATAGACATAACACCTAGAGGATAATAAACAATGCAGATGACAAAACAATGGACATAACATCATAAAGTCAGAGTATTTGTGGGGGGGGAAAACAACAACAACAACAAAAACCACACAAAAAAAACCATAATAATAATAATTAGAAGGAGAAGAAGAAAGAAAGACAGATGCATGTGTACATGTGTATATGTGTGTGCGTGTGCATTATGAATTAACTACATCATATTAAATACATCATATTTTATGATGTCAGTCACTTTTATGTCTGGGAGCTTCTCCTCACTGCTACGGCCCATAATACCTAACCGATGGAAATGATGTTTTCTGCTGCTCCTGCAGACGGGTGTCATGTCATGTTTTCACGGCTCTTTCGTGCCCTATAAAAGTATATGTATGTTGACAGCAATGCACCGACTCGTAAAATGTCAAGGTTAACCGTGGCGCTAGCGTCGTCGAAGCAAGACTTCGATTCTACTATTCAAACCACCACAAAAATAATGAAGTCAGACATGCAGAGGGGGGAGACAGAGAAGATGAAACAGCAACTTGAGTGAGCAAGTATGTCCAAATATCACGGGGTGATATTAAATTTGCTGCCACCAATATTCCATGGAGTTTAGTTATGGCATTGCAGACTGTCAAAGTTGAGGGGAAGAGAAAGCCAGAAGTTCCCGGTATTAAATCCGTCACTCAGTGGTTCTCAAAGACTTGTATTTGCTTTAATCCGGTTTGACTTGTACCCTATGGGCAAGTGAGTCAGAGAGAGAGAGAGAGAGGGTCCAAAAGACAGGAAGGCGAGGCTTGAGGGAACGAGTCGATTAATAAAATAAAATCAATACATTTTTAAAGTAATTTTTCAGGCAGAAACTAGGAGCATTTGCTGGTTTCAGCCTCTCAACCTTTTGGATTTTCTGTTATTTGTTCTGTTATTTTTCTGTTCTACGTCATTGCAAATTGAATACTTTGATAGTTTTGGTCGGAAGAAGCGAGCAATCTGACAATGTCACCTTGGCCTGTGGAAAGATTGCGCAATCTTTCTAGATTTCCAGACATTTTTGTTGGTAAATCAAGAAATGAAAAGGGGGAAAGTATCACCAATGACAAGTTAGTTGCAGCCCTTAGAAAAAGAGAAAATAGGTCGTGGACGAGACGCGGATGCAAAAATCCCCAGTGAGTTTTATCCTTTAATAAGGACGGCAGTGAAAATGATGCCACTGGGTCAAAGTGTCACGCTAATTAGAGGTGTGTTAAACAGATAATGACGTTCCAGTCTCGGCCAGATTAATGGAGGGGTCACAGAGGAGGTCTGGCTTCAAAACACAGCACTGTTCTGGGGGGACTCCTATTTGCGGCGTCATATAATGGGATGAATCAACATTCCATAAAGAGCCTGACACAATTAAGAGGAGATGAGAACTGTTTTGATCCCACTCCGGGGAAATTCACCTGTTACAGCAGCTCAAGATGAAAAGAACCAAGGAGAAAAAAAAGGTGATAAAACCAAGACAGAAATTAAATAACACAACATAACTATATTCATATACACCTTTCACTTATGTCGATATGTCCCCGTGGTGGATATATTTACTCCTTCAAGTTTTACTGATAGATGTGTTTTCATCATATTTTAATTTCAATACTTTTTAGACTATTATCAGGGACATCAGGCATTAGTCACGGTAACTTAACTTTTGCATTCTACAGAATACCTCCAAAAATGTATATTACGAGCTTCGCTCTATAATAAAAACAGGGTGTTTAAAGAAGGAGCTCCTTTGGTGTGACCAGAGTCCTTGCCTGTCCTACACCTGTATAACAGGTGCAGTGCAGCAGCTCCTGGCACCGTTTCGGCTTCAGGAAGTAGATTGTTCCCACTCAGCTGATCCTCTTTAATGTCAAAGTGTGAAACTGAAAGTGACGCCTGTTGGCAGCACATCTCACCCACGGTATCTTTAGCAGCTGTTTGGCAGCTCGGAGCTGTTTGACGGAGCCTTTTTATTTCCAATCTCCAGAGAAAGCGCTCTGCTGGGGGCACGGAAGCATTGTCCGACGGGAGAGTTTAGTTATTCCAAGAATTATTTCGTCTGCGTCTCCTTTTACTAGCATTTGGTACTGTTCTGATATTTTGGGATGGAGCTCAGGTTGAACCCATTGCACGACAATACTGCCAATGAAATGAATTAGCAGCAGTAGTTCTACAGTGTATATTGTCATGCTACTTAATGACACTGCACATCCTCCATGACAGACTTCACGGCCGGCATATAGTTTGTATGTGTTAATGAATTTGAATCTGATTCCATGGTTGTTTGACTCCTGCACTGAGGAGGTTTGATTGCAACCAAGAAGAGGAGGAGGAGGATGTGAATGGAGACCATATGGGCGATAGGTAGCAGGCCTTCATCATGATCTCAGTCTTCTCGAGATGATTAAAGCCACATGAGTCTTCCTCTCATGGCAAGTTGCATGGGCAGGGCTGCCTGAGAGGAAGAGGAGGACCCGAGCTGTGAGTGCCCCCTGGTGGACATTCTTAGTTCCTATTTATATATTTTTTTCTCAGGAGTCGGAGAAGCCCAGTCCTCCTCAGAAACCCCTCCCGGCCGATCCCAGGAGCTCTCGTCTGGGTCGAAGTTCCTCTGTGATCCAAGGGCCCGCTGTTGTTTGCGGCCCTGTCCCAACACCTGGGGTGCCCAGACCTTTGCGCCCTGTCCCACACCCCAACAGGTGAGTTCCAACCTTCACCTTATTCATGGACGAAACAACTATGAGGCTGGTGTGACTCACTGGAGGATTCTTTTTATCCCCCTTCTCTCTTCTCTAGACCCGGTCCCAAGCAACCACCAACACTACCAAAGCCTTGCATAATTGCCAACATCAAATACAGCAGCTGAGACGTTGGCCCAATTCACGACAAGAAGACACTACAAGAATTTGCACTATGAAAACTTTGAAACCCTTAAAAAAGATGGCGCCTTCTCCGAGTTTTTAAATCGGGAGCTCTGCCGTGTCCCTTTGGTGCTCCGTCCCTGACTGGTGCTACGAGTCTGTGCTCAGGAACATGTAAAGTATTTATATTCTGTATTTATTGCCACCAGGTGCACTGTGCCAGACACTTTTACTACCCGGTAGCAACTTCAAATGTTGTATTTGTTGCTTGCGTCGGTTACACAATTGTTTTTTTTCTTCTCTTCATCAACTGGTCTACATCAAAGACAGTGTCGGGAGATTAAAACCTTTTTCTTTTCTTTTTTTAGAGCCAATTTGTGAAATTCTGTTGGCAGAACATATGAAATATGTTTTAATGAAGGGAATGCTTTGCATGATGGTGTTGTGCTGTATACTACAGGAAGGGGTGAAGAGTGGCGTGCTATGACAGAGGAGAACAGACAACACTTGTTGTTGTTTTTAAGGGTAATGCTCTCAATCTGATGAGGCGTGAAACAACTCCAGAAAAAATGAAAAAGTTGTGTTGTGCAATCGGGGAAGAGGGACTGGTTGTTTGCACAGACAGCGGAAATCCATGTCTCTTTCCTCTGCATTTACATTTCGGAAAGGTGACAAGTCGATTTGGGAAATGTCACTTCCATTTCCTTAACAAGACCCAGGAGGCTCAGTTGAGGGATCTGGCCTCAGTTATGAACCGAACATAGATCTAAAATGAGGCGAGATCAAGGAAGCATCCGTTCCCCAGAGAGACCGAACGTCTCTGAAATATTGCTCTGCTAAAAAGGTCATGTGTCTGTTTTTGAGCACTTCCTTGTGTGCCTGTGTCCACCGAGGACTCCGTGCGAAGCTGTGTGAATAAATCACAGCATCACTGAGGACTTTCTTAAAGCTGTGGTCACGCAGGCGTCACGGAGGCCGTGTGAACCGCCCGTGTGCGGTGTTCACGTGTGGATTTCTTGCCATGTTTCTCTGTGACGGGAAAAGGACCGATTCTCTCGACAAGGACACATTTCTGGGTCTCTTTCTGCCACTTGAGTCAAGCGTCATCTAAAAACTGCGTGGCAGTTATTCGTTTTCTATTTTTTTAACCTTTTTTTTATTTGGCTTTTGGGATGAGGGTTTTTTTAGAGCCAATATACACAATCCTACATACATTGTATTTGTGGTAATTGAACATGTTTGCCTATACATTCACACTGAGCAACTTTTCCTTTAAGCACAGCTCTCATTCACTAATATGTAGGCTGAAAAGTGACTGAACTTTTGTTACTTTTGATATGGTTATCTTTTTAATAATGCACTAGTTTTACATTCAGTGCTTTGTTTACTTTGCTTTTCAATGCGATGTGTCCATGTACTAGTAGACAGCATTTGAGTCGTATGGTATGTCCATATGTTGCTTTGATGTTGTGTTACAGGTGAACACATTTTCATGGAGAATGCTTTTTTTATACAATGATTGTTTGATACATCATATGTAAAGAAACCACTTAAAGTGTCTGTCTGGTCGTTGTTCTTAACACTCATGCAGTATTAGTCACAGTTTTACAAACACTTGAGACATTTTTTTATTGATCTTTGTGATTTTTACACAGCAAGCATGTTTTCAGCAAGAGTGGTGCCTTATGAAAAAAAAATCGATTATGGGGGAGAGACAACTATTATTACGATGTTAAAAGCCCATAAAACACAGTCGACGTGCACATACAATGGAAACTTCACTCTTCACTCGTTTGTATGAATACAAAGACTTTGTTATGATTTTACTGACATTAGATGTCAGTGTGATTCAAATAATGTTACAATAAGCAGCTCCACACACTAACAGGGACACACTGATGAGAAGATTAGCAAACATCTTCTAGTCACAAGTTTGTAGCTGCAGATTGTTATTTGTCAAAAAAGGTTCGGAACCTGGGACGCAAAGGCCAAAAACAATATATAATGAACAGAAATGACACATGTAGGTTGCCTCAATCCTGTGTAATGCTGAGTATTTGGTGTGATTGACATCGTTAACATATCTGTTCATTCTTGGTAACTATCAGACATGTTTACAGACTCTTGACTTAATCTCTTGACTGTTTAATGGTTCAGTTCAAGATAAATGGATGGGTCGGACTGGACTGAGAATCAACGAACAGCTCCCCCTTGTGGAGACGCGGCAGACTGCAGCAGGTGAATGGGTGAACTGAAGAGTTGAATTAGTATTACATGTTTTACATCTAATAAAAATACATCTTTAATTATTAAACAGCATTTACGGTTTTATAAAAGTCTATTTCAACCACAACATAAGCTACACTACGCTGTTTTATTTATTGTGTCTTTCTTTTTTATAATCAGACATTATCTGACAATTTCCTACAGCCATATCATATGTAGCCTATGGTTTATCATATGTACAGGAATATATGTAGTAATTATAAGGGAAAAACTGAATGAACCAGTGAATTAATTTCTCAAAAATGAACTTTCATCTGAATCCATATATAGCCTACTGCGCATGCATTTATGTGCATTGAAACAACGTGTAAACACACAAAGCGACGATATTTTAAGGACATTTTGGATTTGATATTCGCGTCACAATCCTCGCTACTTTACCAGTGCCTATTCTGGATGTTCAGGAGATTATGGCAGCGGGCATTGCTCAGTATGGACGTGAAGCTCTGCGCAACTCAAAACACGTGCGGAGCCACGCCGGAGAGACGTTACGCGTCCGGTGCGCACCGAGTCAGGCTGCCCCTAGAACAACTGCAAACTCCTAACAGCTTATTAAATATCATTTGAGCAATTAAGAAGCCGAGTATAGATATTCTCTGGTCATTCATCACATGCTCTGTCCCAGTTCGCGAATAGATGAGATATGCTTTCCGGAAACGGATTATGTTTCTCATCCGATGAAAAAAAACAACGAAACGAAATGGAGCCGTAGCTGGAGAGGTAGGAAACAGATCTGTGTGATGTCTGATGAAAAAGACTCTGCGGAGCCAGACGTTTGCCCTGAAGAGGAGGCATGTCCAGCGGAAGATCCCTTTGGATTTGGAGATGATCTGGAGTTAAATCCGTTCGACGGATTGCCTTTTTCATCACGTTATTACAAACTGCTGAAAGAGAGGAAGACTCTGTCCGTGTGGAAGGTCCGCTGCGAGGTTGAAGATGCTCTGGTGAACAAGCAACTGGTTATTGTGTCTGGGACAGCGAAGACTGGGAGGAGCACACAGGTAAGACCATATGGTCAACAATGTGCAGGTTTTATGAGGAAAGAAGGAAGGATGAAAAAGGATGAAAGTGTCTTTCTTTCACAGAAAGAAAGAAAGAATCACGCTGAACTTTAAAGTTGTACTAAAGGGAAGTGTGAATTGCCCAACATAGTCACGTGCAAACTGATGTAGAGGAACACAGGATTACATTTCCCATATCTTTCTCTGCTCTGGGACTTTTTTAACGTCCTTCCATCTGGACCTAAATACAGAAGAATAACTCAATGTGTCAGACTTGCATTAGAGGTCTGCTCCCAATAATTTGATTAAAATGTTTAAAAGTTGAGTTGTTTACTTCCCAGCATTGCCATCTTTTACTTTTGTGTGTGTCTCTCCCATCGACATGTACGGACCTTGTGGGAGCTCGTGTGAACACGCTGCCCAGCTCAGCAGATGCTGGTCTGTCATGGCTGTCCGAGCTCCAGCCTGCATGACAGCCATGAGTCACAAAAGGCCCCAGCAGGGGTGTTAGGGGGACCTCCTGCTGCTAAGCCCTGATCCGCTGGAGCCGCCTCATGCTGCCAAAGCAATTTAGCATTATTAGCGATAATGCCAGAGAATTATATCTTCCGTCACTCGTCGGTTTTGCCGTGTGCTTCAACCAAAGCATGACAGGATGCTCTCCCCTGGAAACTATATAAACACAATCAAAAATAAAAAGGTCTATTTGGTGCCGAGACATACAATGAAGGGTGAAACGTTCATGTTCTCTGTCAGATCCCTCAGTGGTGTGCAGAGTTCTGTCTCTCGGCCCAGTACCAGCAC